>NC_050181.1:26522423-26537423 GCF_008315115.2 Sander lucioperca
ATTCACAGGTATAAGCTTCCTTTTGCCGACTCTTGTAAAGTCAAAGCTGAAGTAAATGGTTAAACGATATTCACATCAGAAAGGTAAGACGTTACACTTTGGTTTTACACCATTAAATCTACAGAATAATTTATATTCGTACTTAAACGGACATTTTCATAACCATTAGCAAAAACGTGTCCGAGCATGAACACAACCGCTAACTAGCTAACGTTCTTGACCAACCGTTAACTAGCTACGTAACGTTCTTGAACAACCGTTGACGTTAACGTTAGTTCAAAAACACTAACGTCCCAAACTACACAGCTATCTCGCTAAAAACATAAATTAGAAAGGTTAATTTACAAATAACAGTAGTTCACAACCGTAGAAATGCAGAGAAATGTTCTACAGTTTTATTGAAAGTTATTTTGAGTAATTCGTGGTTTTTAAAACTTACTGTAAACCATCTTCCTCTCTGTTGTCAGGCGTTGCCGTAGAGACCGAGTCGGTGCTGCGTTCGAGTGCAATAGGAAATTACCTAAACTAGAAATATAGCTGAAAATAAATACGACGAGGGCTGCTTTTTATTTTTTTTAAAACATGAAATTCGAGATATGGAGGCTTCATTTCTTGAGGAAACCCCCAGTCTATGGGAAAACCACCACAGCTTTTCACTGTCAGGGTTTTGGGGAAAACAGCATTTAAAAGAAATTTAAAAACATTATTATTTTCTGCATTTATTTCTCGTTCACAACTCGGTCCAGTTGGTGGCGGAAATTCACATTTTAGTTGGTTTGCCAACCGCCAATAAACCATAAAGAAGAAAAGTACATTTATCTTGTGCTGTCTTCCCGTCGACCGTGCAACTGTGTGTTTTTCTGGGTCGAAATTTCAACATTTTGTTGTTATTTTTCTCCACTTTTCTCGACGTTTTTGTCGATTTTATTATTTTTGTTTTGTCACTTTCTTCCCAATTATTGTCACTTTTATGTTTTTTTTTAAAATGTTTTTAAAAAGTTTTTTGTCGCGTTTTCCGATGTTTTTTTTCCCACTTTTTTCCCCAATTTTTTTAACAAGCTTTTGTCACCTTTAGCGATGTTTTTGATGAAAAAAAAAATGCTGATTTTTTTTCCCTGCATTTTTGTAGTTTTTTCCAACATTTTGTTTTCTCACTTTTTTGGCGTTTTTTTAATTATGTTTTTGTCAGTTTAACGAGTGTTTTGTCGCTTTTTCCGATGTTTTTTCCCCACTTTTTTTGTCACTTTGTTTAAAAAGTTTTTGTCACCTTTGGGGATGTTTTTGATGTTTTTTTTGTCACTTTTTTCAGCGTTTAAAAAAATAAATAAATGTTTTGTCGATTTTTTAACAAGTTTTTTGTCGCGTTTTCCGATGTTTTTTTTTTTTTCACTTTTCCCCCCAATTTTTTAACAAGCTTTTGTCACCTGATGTTTTTGATGGAAAAATTGCGGATTTTTTTCCTGCATTTTTTTAGTTTTTTCCAACATTGGTCACTTTTTTCAACGTTCTTTTGTTGTAGTTCTGATAGAGAAAGATTTTGTAAACGGGTCAAATTTGACCCGAGGACAACAGTAGGGTTAATACATCCACTTTGAGCTTTTATTTTGAAAGTGGCATTACGGAGGTTGTTCAGCGGTACGCTGACTGAGGAGAGGAAACCGGAGAAACCCGACTAACAACAAACAATATAACAACCGCAGCATTCATCCATCCGTTTCCTGGCCAGAGCACTCACTGCTCGGTTAAAAACACGGAAGAATTAACCTCCTGGCGCTCAGCGGCCGTTGTTCTCCTCTCCCCCCCTGAGTGCGCAGAGTGTTTTTCTAATGTTAATTTAATTCACGTCTTTTGGCGGTTTGTTGTTGTCGTTTTCACTTTCACCTCCGCGTGTTCACGATGACAAGCTACACGGCGTTTCACTCCCAGCTGTCGTCCATCATGGAGGCTCTGAGCAGAGCGGCGGTGGCGGAGATCTGCGAGCTGGTGGACGACAGCTACGCCGTGTTACGGGTGGAGATAACGCGCAGCCACCGGGAGAAAGAGGCGCTGCGGAGGAAGCTGGAGCTGGTCGAGAACGTGCTCGCCCGGGGGGGACACAGAGGGGGGAACCACGCGATGCTGGAGGCAGCCGGCGAGGGGTTTGTGGATTTTACTGTCGGTGAGTTTTGGGGGGCATGGCGGGGGATGCTGTCCCGTCATTTGCATTTTATGACAATAACACCGATGATGATGGTGGCACCGGCACGATATGTAACATTAGACCTTTTCAATGGAATTCCATTGCTAGGCAACAGCCTTCCTGTCAGTTGATGTCATTCACACTGCCAACCGGAAAATCAACTTGGGCCATTTAGAATGTTTATGTTTGGCGCTACACACCAAACTCCATAGGAAAACTGTACATTTTAAAGTTTCCTTACAGATTGGCAATGGTGAGTGTGTTCCGATACGGTTTTTGTCTCAGACAGGCTATCATTTAATAATTCGGCATAGATATACAACTCAAAATAGCACTCAATGTCAACTTTCTCAGCTGTCCATCACAGTGTCTCTTTAACTACCACAGGATATACAGTCAGCAGTTAACGTTCAACAGA
The DNA here is from genome assembly GCF_008315115.2 of Sander lucioperca. Taxonomy (NCBI): domain Eukaryota; kingdom Metazoa; phylum Chordata; class Actinopteri; order Perciformes; family Percidae; genus Sander; species Sander lucioperca. Next base: position 26,525,021 of record NC_050181.1, read on the forward strand.
GTTACAGCAAGTGAGAAGAGAGGCTTAACTCAAACTTGCCATTTATTTATATAAACACCCCCCCCCCCATATATGCCGAATTGAAGACTTGACCTAGATAATTCAGAAATTCCACAGAGACACATAATTGAGAGCATGTGACAGCACAGAAAAGTAAAACAACTTAAAAATAGTTTGTATACTGAACCAAGTTCCTTGCTTTTTCCACAACCCTCTTTTTTTTTTTTTTTTTTTTAAACAAAGAAATTATACTCAAATAAGTTAACTACACATTAATTATACATAGTAAGTACGTATGTACTTACTACTTACCTGGCGTTACTGCAGTCAGCCTCCCACTGAGATCACTGAAACCCAATGAGAACCCCTGCAGAGACCCTCGGTGGTCTCCTTTAACCCATATGATGAACCGATAGTAACTTGTCCTTTTGTTTATTCACCCAGAACATGCGTTACCAGCTGCAGTGGGGGCCAAACAGCAAAAAGGAAATGTCAAAAGCAGTGGGAGGGTCCCTGCGTTGGAGGCTACGACAGAGCTGACGTCTTCAACCAACCAGGTGAGAGGACATCCAAAGGGTTTCCCCAACATTTCCTCTCCGCTTGAACACTTAGGCCTCCTGCACACTGGCTGCGTGGCGTGAGCGTGGCGTGTCAGTTGTGTGGCGGCTGCGTGGCGTTTTCTATGTCTTTACACACCAGAAACGTGTCTGATGTGGCGCTGCTGCTGCTAGCTTTGTCTGTACACATGGATGTTTCCCATTGATAAAATGAAATAATAGCATGTTCTTCAACTTTATTTTGTCAATATTTTTGTGTTTAGTACATTTGTTTGCACATATTTCAATATATATACACAATATTTTTATATTTCAATTCCCTTTCCTGAGATAATAAAGTCCATGTTATTGTTTTATCAGAATCCAATTGAAATACAATTTTAAAAAGGAGTTCTGCATTTACAATATGTTAAAACCTTGAGACTTTCAAACATCAAAATGTCATTTATTAATATGTATTTGTGTCAAAATTACATATAAACATCTTTTCGTATTCTATTTTGCCTGGAAACGCTTCCAACAGGTTGCGTGTTGCGTGAAAAATAGGCGTCGGTCCTATTTCTAGCATGCCCGCGTTTTCGGCGCGGCTCGAATTCAAATTCAAACAGCCACTGAGGCACTCAGCCCTCTGAGGTCTGAAGGCATTTTAAGATATCTTCTTGAATTCTCCTTTTAAGCCCCTGACACACCAACCCAAGGCGGACTGACTGCCTCCCCGAGTTGGTCAAAAAGTGCCTCAGAACACACTGAAGAGACGCCGACTTGAGCTACGTTCTGTGCGTGTGCGAGATACAATACGTCTCCATAACAGCAGGCGGCGCTACTCTGTATTGTCGCCCAAAAAATGAAAACCGGCAGCTGATTGTACGAACGCGCCACGTGGGTCTGGCTGCTCCTGGATTTTTAAACCGGCCATTAATGGCGAAACGTTCGGAATACGATCTCATATTTTCCTAAAATAGTTCACCGAAATGTGTTTCTGAAAACATTTTAAGAGAGAAATAGGCCGTGCAGTTGCTGAATCTGTCTTCATTTCAGATCAACAAAGGTCAGTTTAAAGGATTTTCGTCAGATTTTGAGAGGCGTGCGTCACACTCATCCCGCTTGTTATTTCCGGGTTAGCTCTCCACCAATCAGATTGGTCATTGAGTCCGACTGCCCTGTCTCTGACCCAGCAAGTCAGGTCGGCCAAAATGAAGGCCGACGGCTCCTCGGACGGACGACGGCACGGAACACACCGAACAGACTCGAGTCACCGACCTCGCCAGACTGTCCAACGGCCGATTTTCGGGTTGGTGTGTCAGAGCCGTTAAGGGTATTTGCATATAACTGATCCCTGTGTGTTTCATTCAACATGTTCAGAACAAACTCAGCTTTCTGTACAGTGACGCTCAAAATTGTTCCAGAGCAATGTATAAAGAGATAATTTGGCCCTAAATGCATCACCTCGGCTGCCTTTGTTAAAGTGTGCAGCTTTTTGGAGGCGGTTTGGTGCACAAATGTCACACTGTAAGTGACATTTTGGGTAAAAATAGTTAATTGTGCTGTGACCGTCTGGTTCGGCACATGTGTAACCATAAGTTAAAGTCTCCCAGAGTAAGTTAACCCTTGAGTTGTGTCTTCCCGTTGACTAGGGGTGCACGATTCAGAAAATGTCACGATTCGATTTTTAGGCTCAAGATTCGATTCAACATCGATTCCCAGTATGTAAATGTAGTTACTTTTCCCATGTGATTGCAGTAGACATACAATATAATAAAAATCAATACATTTTTGGAATTCTATGAATCGATTTTGAATCGGTAGAGCTTGAATCGCGATTCGAATGTGAATTAATTTTTTTTGCACAATTTTGATTTTTTTTTTTTAACCCTTTGATTTTTTTTGACCGTGCAACTTTGTGTTTTTCTGGGTCGAAATTTCAACATTTTGTTGTTCTTTTTCTACACTTTGACATTTTTGTCGATTTTATTCAAATTTTTTTGGTCACTTTTTTGCCGTTTTTTTAAATTGTGTTTTGTCGTGTTTTGTCGCTTTTTCCAATGTTTTTTCCCAATTTTTTTGTCACTTTGTTTAACAAGTTTTTGTCACCTTTGGCGATGTTTTTGATGGGTTTTTTGTCACTTTTTTCCACGTTTAAAAATAAATAAATGTTTTTTGTGATGTTTTTTTCCGATGTTTTTTTGCGATGTTTTTTGCGATGTTTTTTGTGATGTTTTTTGCGATGTTTTTTTGCAATGTTTTTTGCGATGTTTTTTGTGATGTTTTTTGCGTTGTTTTTTCCCCATTTTTTCCCAATTTTTTTGTCACTTTGTTTAACAAGTTTTTGTCACCTTTGGCGATGTTTTTGATGGGTTTTTTGTCACTTTTCTCAGCGTTTAAAAAAAAAGGTTTTTTGTCGCGTTTTCCGATGTTTTTTTTTCTCACTTTTTTCCCCCAATTTTTTTAACAAGCTTTCGTCACCTTTAGCGATGTTTTTGATGAAAAAACTGCAGATTTTTTCCCTGCATTTTTGTAGCTTTTTCCAACATTAGTCACTTTTTTCAACGTTCTTTTGTCGTAGTTCTGATAAAGAAAGATTTTGGAAACGGGTCAGGTTTGACACGAGGACAACAGGACGTTAAATGGCAGGTGTGTGTTCATCGTTTTCTACCCTCAGGATCCTTTGACGGGAGCTGCAGAGGAGCCGAATGATCCAGATGTTGTTTTGATAAAGGAAGAAACCGTAAAAGAAGAGGCGAACGCCAGCTACGCCACAGACGAGCTGCTTCTCAACCAGGACGGTAAGAGAGGAAAAACACACCGATTGTTACCATATTTATCCAGGCGCTAACACGTAATTCACTGCCATAGTCACTAGGGGTGCAAGATATATCGACTCAATATCGTTATCGCAATATATCGAAAGTGTCGCAGTAAGTATGCAATGTTTTTTTTTTTATTTTGTGGAGCGCTGCGTCCCGTTCTCTCCGTCTGTATTTATTCATGTTGGACCAGTCCAATATGACAGTTAGTTGAAATAAACCTTGTGTTGTACGTTTAAAAATATTGAAATTAATATCGATATTGCAATATTCATAATCTATCGCAATATCACATTTTGTCAATATCGTGCAACCCAAATACTCACTGTAACAAACATCAGGCTACGAAATAAAATCACAGATGATTGAAAAGATGAAAGCAGGTTTGAGGCAACTTTTACACCAACTGTGACTTTTTTTAAAGACTCCAATGCCACACGTAGTAAGTTTGGCCAAACAGGCTTTTTTTAACACCCCTGATCTGTGTATTCACATATGAGAACAGCGCTTGTCTCCCATATCACACTACTAGCTGATTGTCTTATTTTGTTTACAAGTTCCTTACTTACTGTTTACATCTTACTTTATACGCTTCAGGCTGTTGCAGCTAGCTCAGGGGACAGACTGTAGGACACTAGGTGGTACAGCCTGAGACAGCTAGCTCAGGGGACAGACTGGAGGACACTAGGTGGTACAGCCTGAGACAGCTAGCTCAGGGGACAGACTGGAGGACACTAGGTGGTACAGCCTGAGACAGCTAGCTCAGGGGACAGACTGGAGGACACTAGGTGGTACAGCCTGAGACATGCACAATAAAAAAAATTGCCTTCTGCATTCACATTCACAAATTTCAGTATGACACGTTATGCCGTAATTACATCGCCATTAGGGCTGAACGATTAATTGCATTTGCGATAATATCGCGATATGTTAAAACGCGATTTCCTAATCGCAAAGGCTGCGATTTGGTCACATGACTCGCGAGAGCAAATCAGTCTGCACTCCGCAGAGAAAGCATCAACTAGCACGCTAACGCTACGTCGTACCTTGAGCAGATTTCTGTCACTCAAACAACTCTGAGTTGTAGTTTAAAACGTTTACAGCCATTTTAATAAAATGAAGGGTTTTATTCGGGCTTGAGTCCATACATGCAGTTAATGAATACAGACACACAGAACTGAAGGCTCGGTTAGCAACGATTAGCTCTGATTAGCGGTTAGCTCCGGTTAGCCGTTCAGCCCTAATCGCCATCAACACGTTCTTCCTCTCTGCCTGTCTGTCAGCCTCATTAACGAGGCCTGTTCTGTTCTGCTGTCGTGTTTGTCTGTCCAGTCCCTCCAGAAAAACGTGATTATGCGATCGCATAATTCAATGCATAATCAGCCAAAGTCTGCATATTTATGCGGGGGCGCATTTTTTTCAAATACGCCGCACTTTCGCCGCATAAATTGCAGATTTCGCGCAAAATATGCGGGGCTTGCATGATTTCATAATCCCCGCATTTTCGCTGCTAAAAAGTCCCATATATCTTAGCAGAAAGTTGAAAAATGTTGCGTTTACTTCACACAAGAGCAGCCGTTTTCCCCTGTTGCCATGGGAACGTTATGAAGTGACGTAATTACGCGACGTGAACATCATCGAAAAGCTGCAAACCCCGCGATGAAGCCATGATGGAACCGCAGTTTTTGCAAGTTCCCGCAATTTCATCGCATAAAATTGCATAAATATCCCGCATATTCCATCGCATTTTTTAAGAAAACGTGCCGCATAATCAAGGATGTTTGCCCGCAACAATCACAAAAAAACTCCACATTTTTCTGGAAGGACTGTCTGTCTGTGGTGAAAGAAGGAGAAACCGCACATAGATTTTGGAAAGTAAAAAAATATATTGATTTTTTTTTTTTTTAAATCACATTTTGGTTCCCTCCTGGAAGTCGAGTTGTTCTGCTGCTGGTTTAAACTCTGCGTTGATCTGCGTCTGTTGATTTGTGTTTCTGAAGGAACGGAGGTGCGGCTGCCAGATCCCGACGACGGTGAAGAAGGCCCCTCTGGGACGCTGACCCCGGCCTCGGCGGCCGTCCTGAGGCTGTGGGATCAGAGCAGCGACGGGCCGGCAGAGCGCCAAGAATCCCACAGTGCACCGGGCTCTCCGGGCGCCTCGGGGCACGCCGACAGCCGCTCTCCAGACGCCGTGTTCGACTTGGTCTTGGAGTCGGACTGTGAGGCTCCGCCTGTGGCCCAGACGAGGACGCCCGCCTCCCTCGGGTCTGGAGGAAGCCTCGCCGCCCCGCTGCCTGCTGGGACGTCCGAGCTGAAGCGGGGCCCGTCTCTGATCAGCTCCCTCCGCTACAACACAGAGCCGGACCCATGCTCCTCGTGGACCAATCAGAGCCTGCCGAGCATGGCGCCCGCCCCTCACCGGACCGCGCTGCTGGACAACGTGTCAGAAATGAGCGTTTCGGGTTTCCCCTTGGCGCTCGGTCTCGGCGGATACAGGTTCTGCAGCGACCGGCGCTTTGTCTGCAGCTACTGCGGGAAGTGCTTCACCTCTTCCCGGAGCCTGGAGACGCACGTGCGCGTCCACACGGGCGAGCGGCCGTACAGCTGCGCCCAGTGCGGGAAGCGCTTCACGCAGTCAGGACATCTGAAGACGCACCAGAGCGTCCACACCGGGGAGCGGCCGTTCGCCTGCGAGCACTGCGGGAAGAGGTTCGCCGGGAAGCAGAACCTGAGGATCCATCAGCAGAAACACCACGTGGCCGAGCAGAGCGCCGTTCACGTTTAACACAAACACTGAAACACGTGCACTGATGCTACTGTACGCCAAACTGGGATCGACCACAACCTCACTACTGTTACTGGAATCATTTAATGGGTAACTTCAGTATTTTTCAACCTATGTTCCTATGTTTTTGTGTCTAAGTGACTGATGGGAACAACAATCTTTGACATTGGTCCAGTATTAAGCGAGAGCTCTGCAGTTGGGATATAGATTTGTTCAGCATCAGTCAGCGTCCACTAAAAGTTCTGTTTTTGCTGCTGACAGACTCAGATTATTATTCTAAGGGTCTGACAACATTATGAAAGGATCCCTACAGAGATAGACCTTTTTGTTAAAGAGTAAGATCCTTTTAGTTTAACATGAAACAGCCCCGAAATCACCATCACCAAACCCACCAGACTCCATGTAAATAATCAGGACTTTTAGTGTGTATAGAGCCAGCATATTTCCACCAGACTCCATGTAAATAATCACTACTTTTAGCGTGTATAGAGCCAGCATATTTCCACCAGACTCCATGTAAATAATCAGTACTTTTAGCGTGTATAGAGCCAGCATATCTCCACATGTAAATGGGTGAATTAAGAGTTTATTTCAACCAAACCAGAGTGGTGATTGTTGGAACAGTGGAAAGATGAACCAAGACGGCTTTTGGTAGTTTTATTTTGTTTCTGTCCACTTTGAATGAAGTGTGTTTTATGATGATAAAAGTCCTGATTATTTACATGGAGTCTGGTGGGTTTGGTGATGGTGATTTCGGGGCTGTTTCATGTTAAACTAAAAGGATCTTACTCTTTAACTAAAAGGTCTATCTCTGTAGGGATCCTTTCATAATGTTGTCAGACACTTAGAATAATAACCTGAGTCTGTCAGCGGCAACAACAGAACTTTTAGTGGACAGAAATTGAAGATGCTTTTCCGTGCAGCTTGTTTCGATGCAGCCGTCTTGCTCAATACTGGACCAATTTTTAAAAAATAAATGCTGTTTCAGTCAGTCACTTAGACACAAAAACAGAGAAACCGGGTTTTGTGTCGAGTTATAAAAATACCGTAGTTTAAATTTAAATTAAATTGAAGGTTGAAGATGTTTTAAAGAACGGTGCTTTTCCATTGAAAAGATGATCAAAAGATACGACTGTTTTAAGTTTATCAGGCTGTGAATATTTAAACCATCTGAACTGCCTTGGGACTACAACCTGATACATGGGACTACAACCTGATACATGGGACTACAACCTGATCCAGAACTGTGGGTTGTTTTGGGTCCACTTCACTGTACTTCTAGTCCACTGGAAACCCCTTTACAGCCCGGAGGAAAAGTTGTTTCCTGAGTGAAATATCACCCACAGCCCTGGTGGATGATATTAAGCTCGGTGGCTTAAAGTTGCATTTTGGGCAGTTTTAGTAATTAGCATAATTAGCTCATTAAGGTGACACAGCATTTCTGGGGCATCGTCATGTGGAGTAAAAGCTGTTTGACGCTTCTTGCGTTCAGCACGTGGATGGACGGTCAAACACAGGACTTTCACCCAGGAGACCGGGGATCGGGTCCCGCATGTCAAGTTTCCTAAAGTCGCTTTCTTCTTTTCCGTCCCATTCTTCCCGCGTGTCACGGAGACACCTACCAGAGTCTGGTAGGACCAGGCTAATGGACCAGAGTCTGGTAGAACCAGGCTAGTGTGGACCAGAGTCTGGTAGGACCAGGCTAGTGTGGACCAGAGTCTGGTAGGACCAGGCTAGTGTACCAGAGTCTAGTAGGACCAGGCTAGTGGACCATAGTCTGGTAGGACCAGGCTAGTGTACCAGAGTCTGGTAGGACCAAGCTAGTGGACCAGAGTCTGGTAGGACCAGGCTAGTGTACCAGAGTCTGGTAGGACCAAGCTAGTGGACCAGAGTCTGGTAGGACCAGGCTAATGGACCAGAGTCTGGTAGGACCAGGCTAATGGACCAGAGTCTGGTAGGACCAGGCTAATGGACCAGAGTCTGGTAGGACCAGGCTAGGTCACCTGCGGTGTTGACCCCTAAATGAGCTAATTAATGCTGATTATTAAAAATGGCCCAAAATGCAACTTTTAGCAACCGAGCTTCATTACATCCACTAGGCCTGTAGAGGATATTTCAGTCATGTGATTCCAACACCTGTAAGAGAAGCATGTAAATGTTGATTAGTTGGCGTGTATCTGGAATTAAAAGCGTGCAATCTCAGATGAACAATGTGCTTTGCTTAAATTATAGACGCAGAATTAGTGGACACCAAGTACAACTCTACAGACGAGAGTCTGGCTCAGCGGAAGTACATTTCCAGGTAGTCTCGCATCACCAGACTGCAACGACTCCTCGACCAATCGATCAAACTATTTTAATAATCAGTCGATCTTTAAAGTATTTTTTTCAAGAAAAAATGACAGAAAAGGCTGCTTTCAGCCACTCAAATATGGAGATAGTTGTGCTAAAGGTGAAAAATGTCCATCCCAGTTTCTCATTTTCTGACATTTTACAGACCAGAAGATTAATTGAGAAAATGATCGACAAAGTAAACTAGATTGAGAATAATCATTATTTTTTTTTTTGCCCTAAACTCAAGGAGACACAGTAAGTAGGCTATTATGTCTCTCGTTGACAGACCTTCCTCCACAGCGCTGCGGAGGAAGGTCTGGCTAGTCCACACAGCATCCTCGGTGATCGGCCCCCTAAACCAGGGATCTTCAACAGGGGGTCCGGGACCCCTAGGGGGTCCTCAGAGTCAATGCAGGGGGGCCTCCAAATTATTGTTAGTCTTAACATGAGTCCAACATGTTATTAGCAAATATAACTCCCCACTAATGATAGGCTTACTGGCCTATAGGTAAGATATTAACTAAGGCCATCCACAGATACAGTTCATAGTAAGGATTCACTGGGCCACATGTATGTTTAACATTAAAACATGATTTATAAAATCACCAGTCCTTCCAGAAAAATGTGGAGTTTTTTGTGTGTTTGTTGCGGGCAAAAATCCTTGATTATGCGTCACGTTTTCTTAAATGCGATGGAATATGCGGGATATTCATGCAATTTTATGCGATGAAATTGCGGGAACTTGCAAAAATTGCGGTTCCATCATGGCTTCATCGCGGGGTTTGCAGCTTTTCGATGATGTTCACGTCGCGTAATTACGTCACTTCATAACGTTCCCATGGCAACAGGGGAAAACGGCTGCTCTTGTGTGAAGTAAACGCAACATTTTTCAACTTTCTGCTGAGATATATGGGACTTTTTTTGCAACGAAAATGCGGGGATTATGAAATCATGCAAGCACCGCGTATTTTGCGTGGAAATCGACAATTTATATGGCGAAAGTGCGGCGTATTTGAAAAAATGCGGCCCCCCCGCATAAATATGCAGACTTTGGCTGATTATGCATTGAATTATGCGATTGCATAATCACGTTTTTCTGGAGGGACTGAATCAGGCAATTATTAGGCTTTTTTAATAGCTTAGGATTCTATGCAAAAAAAAAGTATGTATAAAGGCTTTAGGCCGCCCTACACGTTATTGTAGGCCCAGTTTAATATATTTTATACAACATGTAGTAGGGGTCCCTGATCAGTCCCTCTTTCAGTTTAGGGGTCCTTGGCTTAAAAAACGTTGAAGACCCCTGCTTTAAACAATAAAGAAAGCAAGACATCTTTTTCTTATACACAGTTGAGAACTATTCTTTCTGGAAGAATTTATCAGTATGATCAACTTCATTACTTCTTGGATTTTGTATCACTATACTCCCTAAATGTATGTACATTACACAGGAGAGGAGCACCAGAGAAGCATCTAGCGACTGACCGATGACGTGATCGTGTGTGTGCTGTGTGTCTGTGTCAGACTGTTGTCTATCCCGACACACACACACACACACACAATGTCCAACACAATAAACAACAAACGGCCGTCACACAATAGAAGCTCAGAGAAACACCGGCTGACTGGACAAATACTCACACACTGACACTGACTGAGCGAACTGGCAGCTTCATACCATAGATATACTGTATACTGTTAGTTTATACAGTATATATGGCTTCATACCATCGATATACTGTATACTGTCAGTTTATACAGTATATATGGCGTCATACCATAGATATACTGTATACTGTCAGTTTATACAGTATATATGGCTTCATACCATCGATATACTGTATACTGTCAGTTTATACAGTATATATGGCTTCATACCATCGATATACTGTATACTGTTAGTTTATACAGTATATATGGCTTCATACCATAGATATACTGTATACTGTTAGTTTATACAGTATATATGGCTTCATACAGCCTGGAGTCTGCACATTTATACTTCATTCTTCATCATGGAAACAGTACTTACCTCTCCTGTTGTCTTTGGGTCAAATTTGACCATTTTCAAAAAATGTCTATATCAGCAATTTAGGTTTCTTTCAACCAAATTGCCAAAAATTAACATGGGTGGTTCCATTTAACGCTCTTCTCAAGTAAAATGAAGGATCTATTGTCATTGAATTTTGGGTGTTTTATTCAATTGTTTTTAGCATATTTCTGCTTTTTAAACTCAAAAAGTATGTTTTAGTGTCCATGAATTGCAAGAATAAAACTGGTTGTATGAGTTGGTAGTAGTGGGGGGGAAGCATCAAACGTAAAAGTGACAAAAATGTCGAAAAAAGGGTCAAAAATTTAGAAAAAAAGCAACACAATGTCAAAAAGCAACAAAAACAACTTAAAAAAATAAATAAAAATGCGACAATAGGCAGAATAGTGCCGTAAGCCTTGAAGGAAAAATGTTGAAGAAAGGTCCAAAATGTCTTTAGCCGGGAGGACAACACAAGGGTTAATACAACAAGACCAGTGTTTTCCCCTCGCTTTGGGACAGATGTAGGCGAGGGTATTTGGCGAGGGGTTTAGGAAAGAGACAAAAAAGTTGAAAAAAAAAAACCGACAAAAAACTTGAACAAAAGAGACAAAAAATGTCATAAAAATTGTCCAAAAACATGACAAAAAACCCAACCAAAAACTCGAAAAAAGCGACAGAAAACAGAAAAAAAATTGTAGAAAAAAAAAAGACACAAAAAAAATTCAGAAAAAAAAAATTCTTCCAGAAAGGCAATGAAAAACTTCGTCAAAATTTTTTTTAAAAGCTACAAAAATATTCAAAAACAATTGTCCCAAAAAAACTAAAATATTTTAAAAATTGTCAAAAAAAAAACAACTCTGCGTCAGAAGGCTCCAAATGACAGAAAAGACGACAAAAACCTTGACTAAAAACTCTAGAAAGGCGACAAAAAACACGAAAAATTGACCAAAAAATAAATAAAAAAGCAACAAAAATGTTGAAAATTATTGTCCAAAAATAACTCCGGAACAAAGACAAAAAAAAAAAAAAATTGAAAAAAAACTCGGCGTCAAAGGCCTACAAATGGCAGAAAAAACGCCAAAAACTTTGGGAAAAAAAACCTACAGAAAGGCGACCAAAACGCCAAAAAATTGACCAAAAAAAACTTTTACTTGCCCAAAGTCAAATTTGAATGTCCCCTACACAAATAGTTTATTAGAAGTTATCAAATGATGACAAAAACTCAAGTAAATTGTTATATTTGTTATTTAATATATTTTGTATCCAACTTTTTAATTAATAGTTTCCTTTAACATATTTCATTTTTTCTATTTTTTTATGAAATTGGATTATGTCTATTTTTATCCATCTTTTGTAGGCTACCTAATTTATTTCTAACCTACCTAAACCTTCTTTTCCATTTTTCATCTACATATTATTAATAACAGGCTCTTATTTTGAAGTCAGCACTGATATTCCGGAAGTATGGAATATTTGAAGGGAACAGGGTTGAATTAGATTAGTCCGTCCTAAATTGTTTAGTTGATTTTGCTAGGTTGTTTCGGTTGTATTTATTTTTTTACATAATTATTTTTTCCTGCTAAACTCCTGTTCCGCAATTTAGTCCGGTAGATGGCGGTAATGCACCTTACACTGGTTGCCAACCGTCACAGGCTTTTATTTTGAAGTCAGCACTGATATTCCGGAAGAGCGAGTCAGAAGGAACTAGAAAGACGCATCTCTTCTTTGTGAGGAGCGACGGGCGGTTTTAACCTCCGGCCGGACTAGTCAGCGATACCGCAGCGTTATATTATTATAGCGCCAGTCGGAGCTCCGTGTTGCCCGTTAAGAGCAGTCTCAGTGTCGGGCAGGTGTCCTCTCGAGCGCCGGGGATGGCGGCTTTGGTTTTAACCAG
>NC_050181.1:26542423-26544923 GCF_008315115.2 Sander lucioperca
GTTCAGCTGCGCCCAGTGCGGGAAAAAGTTCACCCAGTCAGCGCACCTCAAGTCGCACCTGAGCGTGCACTCGGGCGAGCGGCCGTACGTGTGCACGTTCTGCTCCCGGAGCTTCATCGTCAAGTACAGCCTCAAGTTACACATGAAGAAATGTCATCCTGACGCGTGAATCAACGGCCGTGGGTTTAATTCCTACAATGTTCTGTTCTATAAATATTCCGTTTTTAAATACAAGAAAAGTTCTGTGTCTAAGTGACTGATGGGAACAACAATCTTTGACATTGGTCCAGTATTAAGCGAGATCGCTGCAGTCGGCAGCGGCAAAACAACCTACAGTGTAAGTTAACAGGACAATTGTGCAGCTTGTATTTACGTTCACAAAAGTTCTGTTTTTGCCGCTGACAGACTCAGATTATTATTCTAAGTGTCTGACAACATTATGGAAAGGATTTCTAAGGAGGTCGACCTTTCTGTTAAAGAATAAGATCCTTTTTTTAAACATAAAAACATCTGCGAAATTGCGTTCGCTAAACCCACCAGACTCCATGTAAATAAACAGTCATTTTAGCATCATAAAATACACTTCATTCAAAGTCGACAGAAACAAAATAAAACTATGAAAAGCCGCCATGGGTCGTCTTTCCACTTTTCCAACCATCACAACTCTAGTTTTGGTTGAAATAAACACATAGTTTACCGATTTACGTGTGAAGATATGTTGGCTCTATACACGCTAAAAGTATTGCTTTTTTAAAGCCTGGTGGGTTTAGCGCTAGCGACTTCAGAGCTGTTTCTGGTTAAACAGAAAGGTCTTAAAGAGGTTTTAAAAGGTCTATCTCTGTAGGGATCCTTTCCATAATGTTATCAGACACTTAGAATAATAATCTGGACCCTGGACCTCTGCGTCGAGGCATAAACCTCTCAGTATATGTGCGCCTGCTCTACCCACTGACCCAACCCAGCCACAGTTTTTACTGTTTATTTTTAAGTTCATATGAAGAGACACGTGAATGACTGGGTGTGGGTTATATTTCAAAATGTAAATGGAAGAAAGGTTTCTTATCAGTCTACTAAGCAGCTGATTGATTCAGAAAATTAATCAGCAACTATTTTGATAATTGATTCATCGTTCAAGTTCTTTTTCAGGCAAAAAAATAAGCCAAACATTTTGATGCTTCTGGCATCTCGAATTTGATATCTAACTGGGATATCTTTTGTGTTGTTGTTGTGTAAATATCCACTTTTAAAAATTAAACTATCAAAAGCCGTCTTGGTTCATCTTTCCACTGTTCCAACAATCACCACTCTGGTTTGGCTGAAATAAACTCTTAAATCACCCATTTACATGTGGAAATATGCTGGCTCTATACACACTAAAATTACTGATTATTTACATGGAGTCTGGTGGAGATGTGCTGGCTCTATACACGCTAAAAGTAGTGATTATTTACATGGAGTCTGGTGGAGATATGCTGGCTCTATACACGCTAAAAGTAGTGATTATTTACATGGAGTAAGCCAAGTGGTGTGTTATCTGGAAGCCTTTTGAGCATTTTGCATTCACACAACATCAGCACACACACACACACACACACACACACACCCCCGAGAGAAAGATTCAGGAGTCTCTCTCGGGATTTTGCAGGACAGGTCACGTGATCAGGATGTGACCAAGCCTCCAGGAAGAGCGCCGAGTCTAAAAGCCACCATGGGCTTAGCGGATAACGGTGGTACTGCACCCCATGGCCCAGAAAGACTTTTCACATAGACTTTGCATGGCGAAAGAAACGTCTATATTTCAGCGGATAATTTGTTTCTGGGTATATCAACTTACCACCCGAACACTGAAAGGGTCCTTGTTTAAAACGTTACGTTTTTAACATTTTTAACATTCACTAGAAGCGAATCCAGAATTATTAAATTTGACATGATGAACGCGCATAGTGGACGCGAGCAGAGCCGCGGGACTGCGCCCGCCCGCTCACATGACTGTTCTCCCGAGCTCATGTAGCTAGCTGTAATAATGGATATAGCTAATGGTTGTAATTCACCATGTGTTCTATTAATACGTCCATGGTGTTATCTTATGAAGTCATGATACATCCCAGGGATGTATGTAGCTGCTGTAAAGCCTGTTAGCTACGTGGATGTAACGTCATTAGCGTTTCCCTAACTGGCGGGCTATCGGCTAGCTAGCTAGTTGCTAACATCAGGGGTAGCTAGAATGGCTGTATTAAGATCTATACATAGCTAGCTATATGCCTACATAACGTTACTACAGACATAGTGATTACATCGCCTTGTACATTCCTTCTGAGTGAACACAGGGAATCTGACTGGAATATTGGATTGTATGAGTTCAATCGACTAGTGTGGACTTGACCGGAAAACAGGAAATAAACAGAGGTATGTGCACTGGCTGGATTAACAACTTTTATGCCTTTCTGTCACATCTACTGCAGTCAGATTCACGGTGTTCACTCGGAAGGAATCACTGCAC
>NC_050181.1:26549923-26579923 GCF_008315115.2 Sander lucioperca
TCTGCCTGCCTGCCTGTCTGTCTGTCTGTCTCTTACATACCTTTCAGTAACATGTCCTTCTGTCTGTCTGTCTGTCACATACCTTTCAGTAACATGTCTGTCTGCCTGCCTGCCTGTCTGTCTCTTACATACCTGTCAGTAACATGTCTGCCTGTCTGTCTGTCTCTTACATACCTTTCAGTAGTAACATGTCTTTCTGTCTGTTACAGACCTGTCAGTAACATGTCTGTCTGTCTGTCTGTTACAGACCTGTCAGTAACATGTCTGTCTGTCTGTCTGTTACAGACCTCTCAGTAACATGTCTGTCTGTCTGTCCGTTACAGACAGAGTCAGTAACAGTTCCACCTGTCGCTCTTACTTTTCACTGTTGGTCTTTCTCCAAAATATGTTCTGTAGTTTCAACTAAGGGGGCTTTTCACAGCTGTTATGGTCTCAAATAACGGCGTTTAAAAGTGAAAACGTAGCAGCGTGGACGTAACCTCACACAGAAGCCTGTAACTAACTCTCTCTGCTCTAACCTTCAGCGTGCAGCAGCGGCGGGGGAGTCGGCCACGCTGACCATCGCCGTGATCAAAGTGGAGGACGACCACGAGTCCTGGTCCCAGCCTGAGCAGGACAGTGAGTACCCTTTTAGCAGTAGTTTAGGGGTCACATCTGGGCTATAACGCCAAATTAAACATTACGTAATTGGGTTGCCTGCCAGCAAAATGAAAATGCATTTCTTTATGTAGATAAAAACCCTTTTAGGTTAATTGTATCCTGGGGAAGAGGGCAGTTTTACTCGAAATTTAGCTCAAAGTTGTGAGTTTGTTTGAGATCAAACTTCCTTTGGATAACTGTGGCCTGGATGACTGAAGGGTGAAATTAAATATTTCGCCCCATTCGCGGGAGTTTGATGGGATCGTATTTGGCTCGCACCTTTTTTGTTTTTCCTGGGTCAAAATGTAAAAACAATTCCAACGTTTTGGTCGTCTTTTGAGACACTTTTGTCACTTTTTTCGAAGTTTCTGTCAATATTTTTCTGCGCTTTTGACATTTTTTTAAGCTTTTCCCATGTTATTGTCACTTTTTTCCAAGTTATTGTCACTTTTTCTGATGTTATTGTCACTTTTTCCCATGCTTTTGTCACTTTCTTTCCTACGTTTTTCAACGTTCTATTATAAATTTTTCTTTGCATGCTATAAAACTGACTAAAACACCCAAATTCAATGAAAATAGTGAACTGATAATTTATTTAACTTGAGAAGAGCGTTGTAGGGAACCATCCGCGTTATTTTGTTTTAACATTTGGTTGAAAGAAACCCAAATTTCTGATATAGAAACTTTTTTAAAATGAAAAAAAGATTTGACCCGAGGACAACAGGGTTAACGCATTTTATTTTGAAAGTCTAAGTAGCCGATACTGTAAAAGTTGGAGGCAGTGATCTGATCCTTTCAAAATAAAAGTATTATCTTTTACTGTTTTTTTGTAGAAGTATGATAGAAAAAGGTGTGATATTCTGCTTTTTCCTTTCTCTCCAGAAGACTTTTGTTGCGTTGTTGATGGACAGACGGCCGAGACAGAAGCCCCGCCCCCGCCGACCAAACAGGAAGTAGCAGAGGAAGCCGGCGCTCCGTCTCAGCCATGGGTGAGCGGGGACGTCCAAGAAACCCTGAACTCCAGCCAGAAGTCAGAAACCAGCGCTTATGACTGTCTGATGTACGAGCCGCAGCTCCAGCACGACTCCCTCGCTACCCAGAATCCTTTGAGGGAGGATCCCGGCTGCTCGTACGCGTTGAACGGCGGCGCAAGTGCTTCCGCTGCGACTGATTTAAGCGGCAGCAGCTTCCCTTTCCCCGTCAGTGAGGTGAGTCCGTCTGCAGCTCCAGATTTATCTTTACCAAGGATGCACCGAATCCAGGATTCGGCTGAATATTGGGCTTTTTGACGGGATTCAGTTTCTGCAGAACCGTAGAATTTTTTCCCACCGAACCCTACGCTTGCGCTACGCTGGTCGACGTAATGACGGCGCCGTTGATTACGGGAAGGTGTTTACGTAGGTGGAGCGTTCAATGCAGTAGGCTGTGATAAAGTGGAAATGGAACTGGTGACCAGAAAAAGTGTAGTTTGGCAGTACTTTCAGTCAAAAAGTCCAGCTACATGTTCAATATACAATGCCGATTTGTCTCGTGGTGGCGAGGACCCTAAACTATACACAACATCACCGCTGTTACAACATCTGGTATGAAACATCTGAAAGAATACGAGTTGTGCATGAAGGAATCTACAGACAGCAGCCAAAATGCAGCAACTTCAGGTACGGCAAAGGAAGGACAGTCACAGCTAAAAACTGGTGTTAACCAGACGACCATTACCAGCTCTGCCCTACACCGAACAAACAGTGGGCCTCAGATCACCCACGAGCCAAAGCCATTCATTCAGCAATTGGGAAAATGATAGATAGGATTCTGTATTTAGTTTCGGATTCGGCAGAATCTTAACCAGTGGCTTCGGTATTCGGTAGGAGTGGAGGAAAAAAATCACGATATTTTTCGTGGCAATACTGTATGGATACACAGACGCCAAGTATGGATCTTTTATGATATATGTGTTGGTCAGTCTGTCTGCTTGACAATCCCATTTTGCAGCAATAAAATGGAACAAACAGAGAAATGTATCTTTTTAGATAAAACAGATGTTGACATCATTTGAAAGTTGGAAAAAAGGTAATACATTGCAATATATCGCAGAATATTGCAATATGTTTAAAATCGCAAGAATATCGTATCGTGATGATATCGTATCGTGAGGCCTCTGGTGATTCCCACCCCTAGTATTCGGCCGAACCCCAAAAATCTGGGTTTGGTGCATCCCCTATTAAAAACTAATTGGGATTAGACAGTTATGTTGTAACTGTTCCAGGCCTGAGCAGCACTCTGAAAGGGGCTTTATGAATAAAACTTGATTGATTTTGTGATTGAGCAGCAGGCTGCAGGTCTCCACAACAGCCAGCAGAGGGCGCCACCGGCACCTGCAGACGGGCTGCAGCTTCCCGCGAGGAAAGAGACAACAGGAAGACCCGACGCGTTCCTCAGAAGGGACAAATGGCGACCTCGGGACGGCGTCGGTCACAGCAGGGGGGAGGACGGCAGCGGCGGCGGGAAGTCGTTTGTCTGTAACTTCTGCGGGAAAAGTCTGGCGTGCCTGAAGAACCTGAAGACCCACATGAGGGTCCACACGGGCGAGAAGCCGTTTGTCTGCGCGCTCTGCGGCAAGCGCTTCTCCGACTCCAGCAACCTGAAGCGCCACCAGAGCGTCCACACCGGCGAGAAGCGCTACGGCTGCGTGCACTGCGGCAAGCGCTTCGCCCAGTCGGGCTCGCTGAAGGTGCACATGACCGTCCACACGGACTGCAAACAGTTCAGGTGTTCCTTCTGCGGGAAAACGTTCATCTCGGGCAGCCACCTGCGGCGCCACGTCACCGTGCACGCCGCGGAGAAACGGTTCGCGCCAACGATCCAGTGACCGAGGGGGGGGACCCCGAATCTTACAGGAGCCACATACAGTGGCTCAGCATAAGTTTACACACCCACGCTAAAGTTGACTAAAAAGAGGAATAAAAAAACATCATCTTTTGGAAATTGATCTTAATATCTTGTCAAACTCAATTTCTCTAAGAGCCACACTGGAAAAAGAGAATCCCATCAAGGGCCAGACATGTATAGTTTATTAGCGCTTTCCGACCAAGTAGTTACAGGAACGTAGTTCTAGGAAAAGTCCACTTCTAAGCAGATCTACTAACTACTCTCCACCAAAACCGGTTTTTCCAATTGCATTCACATTGTCCAAGTGGCCATAGGGACTCACTGGTAGGAGGGGTAAGGGAGTGATGCAAGCACGGCAACGGTCTTTATAGCGTTAAAATCAGCCTGTATTCGAAATCTAGACGGTTAATTCTCGCCTAAAACGTCAGAAGTGAAATTAGTGATGAATAAGATGGCGAAAATTTTTAAAATTGTCCCGTTGATGATCTGTCTGTACCGGAAACCCGACCCTCGTTGACCTAGGTTCCTATGCTGAAAAGGGAACAGACCCTGCCCTGAAGTAGGAGCTGAAAGAGTTACAGGAACTGAGGTCAGAGGGACTTAAAAATCCCCAAACTGGTCCAGTCGGAACACGAGAAAAAAAGGGTTATGTTCTAGGAACTGCAAAAATCCCTCCGGTCGGAAAGCGGCTAATGACGTGCTTTTATTTCATCGAAAAAGTTAAATATCTTTGACTCAGTTATTGCATGTCTCATATAGTCTTCTCACTCACAGTTTGGTCCACAAAAAAGTCCTGAAAAAGTCAGCAAAAAATAATTTCTGAGTCTCAAAGTCGGCAAATTTGCCAAATTCTGCTTTGAGTGTTTCCCATGTTTTTGGTTTGGCGCACAACTAAGTGGGCCAAAATGTATTGTGAACCTAAATTGATTTGGGGGCCGGATCAGAATTTGCGAGAGGCCAGATTTGGCCCGCGGGCCTTGAGTTTGACACATGTGCCTTAAGTAAAAAATTTAGGAGAAATCCAACCTTTAAAGGTGCAGTAGGTAAGACTTTCTGTCATATTTGCTGAAACTGACCCTATGTTCCAGTAGAACTACAGGAAGCAGGGCATTAAAAATAAAGAATCCTCTGGCTCCACCTACAGCCTGTAGTGGGATTGGCAAGAAAGAAAATTGGTGTCCTTAAAGGAACACGCCGACTTATTGGGACTTTAGCTTATTCACAGTAACCCCCAGAGTTAGACAAGTCCATACATACCCTTCTCATCTCCGTGGGTGCTGTAAGGCTGTCTGACGGCTCCAGAGGCAGCAGCCCATCACAGAACCTGCAGGTGAATGGTTCCAGTAATCCTACTGCTCCCAATAAGTGACAAAATAACGCCAACATGTTCCTATTTACATGTTGTGATTTGTAGAGTCACAGTGTGTACAAAAAACAAGGTCACATGACACACAGCCATCTTCTAACCGTAAACAAACTGGGAACTATATTCTCAGACAGGCTTGCTGCAAAGCAAATCATTCCGCCCAAGTACTATATTCTTCCGCCTGAGAATATAGTTCCCAGTTTGTTTACGGTTAGAAGATGGCTGTGTCTCATGTTACGTTGTTTTTTGTACACCCTGTGACTCTACAAATCACAACATGTAAATAGGAACATGTTTGCGTTATTTTGTCACTTATTGGGAGCAGTAGGATTGCTGGAACCATTCACCTGCAGGTTCTGTGATGGGCCGCTGCCTCTGGAGCCGTCAGACAGCCTTACAGCACCCACGGAGATGAGAAGGGTATGTATGGACTTGTCTAACTCTGGGGGTTAGGGTGAATAAGACAAAGTCCCAATAAGTCGGCGTGTTCCTTTAAAGGTTGGATTTTTCCTATTTTTTTTAATTAAGGCATTAAGATCAATTCCCAAAAGATGATTTTTTTTATTCCTCTTTTTAGTCAACTTTAGCGTGGGTTCCTAAACGTCTGCTGAGCGCTGCAGGTCAACAGTGAACTGACTAACACGGAGAGCTGCAAAGACTCATCTGATTTTTTTAAGTAAAAACAGTGAAACTGTCAGCTTGTTAAATGTGAATATTTTCTAGTTTCTCCTCTCCTCTGGGACAGGAAACTGAATCCTCCTTCCTTTCATCCTTCCTTCTCTGCATTTCTGTCCCACCCTACGTCTTCTTTCATTCCTTCCCCCATCCTTCCTTATTTATTCCTTCCTTTACTTTCTTTCCATTCTCCCTTCCTACCCTCTTCTTTACATCCTTGCCTCCTTTCTTTCATCCTTCTTTCCTTCCCTCATTTTCTTTTTGTTCCCTACTTCCTCTCCTACGTACTTCCCTCCTTACATACTTACTTAAAGTGTAGAGTTGCCAACGTAAGTTGTCAACTATTAAATTAATGTCCAACTATTTCAGCCTTCCTTTCTTCTCCTTCTTTCCTTCCTTATTTTCTTTTCCATCCTTGCCTCTTTTCTGCCATCCTTATTACCTTCCCTCCGTCTTCTTTCCTTCCCTACATACTTCCCTTCCCTCCTTAAAGTGCCCATATTATGAAAAAAAAATCCCTTTTTCTGGGATTTGGGGAGTTATTTTGTGTCTCTGGTGCTTCCACACACATACAAACTTTGATAAAACATCCATGCTGTTTAGAGTGAGATACGGTTCCTGAATGTGTCCTGCCTTCAGTCTCCGGGTGAGCTGGTCAAAATCTGCACGGCTTTCTACGTCACTAGCCGAGACGAGGGGCCTAGGGGGCTAACCGTTAGCATGCTAGCTCGTTCTCAATGGCAAAACACTGCTACAACACACACAAATTCACCCTAATCTACAAAATAAGTTGTATAGAACTACTTCCATGTCCCTGTTCTGCAGGTATTCCACACAAAGTTGGAAGTGCGCCCTCGTTTAGAAGAAGTCTCCCGGCTAATCCTGCCTTGTACTACTCAAGTTGGAGAAACAGCTAGCTAGCTCATGTAGTCCTTACCTAGCTACTACTGCACATGTGCAACTGACTACAAAGATGTTACAGCAGTGAGCAACACGTTCTCACACTCCTCTCGTAAAATAAGGACGCTTGGTCAGGTGCCTTAGTCGTTCTTATTGACGCTAGAAGTCTCCTTTAGCGCTATAAGTAAACGCGCTCGGTCGGGACTATTGCCGTCCCTTTAGCGCTATAAGTAAACGCGCTCGGTCGGGACTATTGCCGTCCCTTTAGCGCTATAAGTAAACGCGCTCGGTCGGGACTATTGCCGTCCCTTTTGACGCAGTTATGTTAAGGAAAAGGTCGTGGGTGGGCGTACGGTTCTGTGACACGCGGGAGGAAAGAAAAAAATGACCATAGCAAGCGGGACGTGGACCCCGCTCTCCTGGGTGAAAGTCCTGTGTTTGACCCATCCACCCCCCCAACCAACCTCCTTTCGTGGAAATTTGCCGTTACATACTACTCTCTAAACTACTACTACTACTACTACTCTCTGCTGTCCCCGGTGCGTTACACAAACACGCTGAAAGACGCCTTTTTCGTCGCATCAGACGCTGACAGTCACTGTCCAAACGTCCTTATTTTACGAGTTCGGAATGAGAACGGGTTGCAGTGAGAGGTCTCACTCTGTAGCTAAAACAGAGACCTGAACACAGGGTGAAAAGAGGAGCTGCAGCAATGAGCAGTACAACTAAAATATGGTGTTTTTTAAAAATTAAACCATGTAAACCTATTCTGATATAACCTCTAAATACAATTATGAACCTGAAAATGAGCATGATATGGGCACCTTAAAAGTTGCTCTGGTTATTCTTTTACTTTCTTTCCATTCTTATTTCCATCCTTGCCTGCCTTCTTCCATCCTTCTTTCCTTCCCTCGTCTTCTTTTTGTTCCCTACTTCCTTCCCCACGTACTTCCCTCCTCCTTTCCTTCCCTCCTTACATACTAATCGTTAGTTGCAGCTCTAGTCTGAAGAGGAAATCAGATTTTAAAAAGCTGCTCTGATGTCCTCAGAGGACAAACATGTTATGTGTGATAAATCTGCCAAAAATGATTTATTATTATTTTATACTTTCACTAAGTTAAATGTTTAAACCAACATCAGTCCTGATCTTTAATAAACCTTTTAAATGCCATGTTTGTTTTAAATAATGCCTTTTTTGTGTGGGTGAATGCTTTAGGGGGGAATGGTGTGAATATGTAAATGATTAGCAACAAAATGGGTTTGCATCAAACCCTGCAGAGCTCCAGAATACAGCAGAAATGATGATAGAAGGAAGGAAATCATATCATGATTATCCTCATAGGGCAAACATAATGCCTACCTTACCCCAGGGCAGTGGTTCGCAAACTTTGGTCAATAAAGTTCCCCTTTGAATTGTGTTTTTAAGCCAAGGGGGCCCCCCCTGAATATTTTTTTGTAGAAAAACAAGTCTATATACAACGTGACATCATGACTTCGTGTAAACATACACGCCCACTTTCTTAAGCCAAGTGGCGTGTTGTCTGGACGCATTTTGAGCGGGCGTAAACATACACGCCACGTGGCGTGTTATCGCGAGAAGAAAGCTACGGTTGAGTTTAGGAAACGTGACGCGGGACACGATCCCCGGTCTCCTTAGGTGATGGTTCTATATTTGACCTATCCCCCCCCTCCCCTCCCTACGCAGATTTTCACCCTTTCATACTACTCGCTACGGCGTCAATTCACACGCAATTGCAAGGTAATGTAAGTCAATGGAGGCCAAACGGCGTTGATAAACACGCTAAAAAGTGAGTATGCGTCTTGGTAACACGCCAATAATGGCATAGAATTGGCGAGTCATACTTCATGAGATCAGTCTGGTATATAGAGAGGAAGAATACAGCAGTGTCAGCGATAGATTTACTAAACAACAGACTTGTTACTGGAAAACATTTAAATAATGATGGAAAAAGGAGACAAAAACTTAAGATAAGAAAGGAAGGAAGGAAGGAAAACAAGAATAGGTTGAATATACCTAAACAAAAACTTTAGAAGTAGAAAGAAGGGAGGGAGTAAGGCAACACTAGGGCAACAAAAGTGACAACAACTTAGAAAAAAGCATTAAAAAAAAAAACTTTTTAAAAAAAGCGACAAAAAGAAGTAGAAGACAGTAAAAAGGAAGGAAGGCAAGAATAGGTCAAAATGAGAAAACATTAAAAAAAGTGACAAACATTAAAAACAGCGACAAAAGAACTTTGAAAATAGACAGTAGAAGGAAGGAAAGAAAGAAGGAAGGTAAGAATAGGTCCAAAGAAGGCAACAAAAAGGTCACATTTTTGGTAGGAAAAAAAAAGTCAATGTAAAGAGTGGTCTTGTAACTGAAAAACATTTTGCAAAAAAATCTCAAGTACTTCCTGCAGTCCTCCAGAGTACCCCTAGAGGGACACGCACCCCCATTTGAGAAACTGCACCAGAAGACTGAAGAGACTAAAGTCTGACACCCTCTCACATCTAAAGACAGTCATCTCACGTTAAACTGACTGTCATAACATTCAATTCAATTTTATTTATAGTATCAAATCATAACAAGAGTTATCTCGAGACACTCTACAGATAGAGTAGGTCTAGACCAGGGGTCACCAACCTTTTAGAAACTGAGAGCTACTTCATGGGTACTGAGTCATACGAAGGGCTACCAGTTTAATACACTCTTCTGAAATAACTAATTTGCTCAGTTTGCCTTTAGTTATATATGATTATTAACCCTTGTGTTGTCTTCCATTCGACCATGCATCATCCTCCCAGGTGAAAATCAACACTTTCAGGCGTCTTTGTATTTTCTTCAATGTTTTTGGCGCTTTTTTATTATTTTTATATATATATATATATATATATATATGTTCAAGTTATGTTCATGTTATATATATATTCATGGTCAATAAACCTCCTTTTTAGGAAAACGTACCTAATTCTTTAGTTAAAAAAGCAGGAATTATGAATTATTTAGACTAATATTAAAGGAAGGATAATCAAAGAAGGGTATATGTCAACGTTCAGTCGGGTTCAGTTTCGAAACATTTTTGTTTTTGTTTTTAAATGTTAAAAAAATTGAACAAAACACCCAAAATTGTGAATGAAAGTAGAGATCCGATCTTTTGTTGTACTTGCAAAGCGCATTGTATGGAATCCTCCATGTTATTATTGATCAAAACTAGGTAGTTAAAAAGAAAAACATATTTCTGATAGACATTTAGAAAATGGGTCAAATTTGACCCAAAGACAACACAAGGGTTAATGATAAATGATACTCATCTATGTGAAGACACTGATCACGTTAATGATTTCTCACAATAATTATCAACAATGACTTAACAAGGTGGGAAACAGATAATATCAATATTCAATTTTCATTTTTAGAACAGGCCTGAGGGCTACTCATGTGGTCCTTGGGGGCTACCTGGTGCCCGCGGGCACCGTGTTGGTGACCCCTGGTCTAGACCACACTCTGTAATTAACAAAGACATGTCAGGACTGGGGGTCCTGCAGGGTCACACATTGCAAGACTACAACTAGATCTCTTTTGCGAGAAAGAGACCGTGCTGTGGTGTCCGTGTGTGCGTGCGTCCTGGAGAACTGTAGCTGGTATAGCTTATGTTGTCAGTTAATTGTAGCGTTGACCGGCATGACATCACCATATGTCAGACTGACCTGCCGGTCGCCGGTCATGGCCGAGCACGTGAAAACCGGCCTATCGGTGCATCTCTAGTTTAAACCAATCACAATCGTCTTGGGCGGTGCTAAAACAGACGGAGCATCGGTGCCTCTGCTAAATAACCTCGGGAAGGAACTTGTTTTGGTGGAACATGTGTACGTTCAGAAGTAGTTTTAGTCGTGCAACAGAAAACTCAGATTGGACAGATAGTCTAGCTAGCTGTCTGGATTTACCCTGCAGAGATCTGAGGAGCAGTTAACCCTTGTGTTGTCTTTGGGGCAAATTTGACCCATTTTCAAAGTTTTTTCAAAGTCTTTATATCAGAAATTTAAAGGGTTTCATGTAACCTATTGCCAAAAATAACATGGATGCATGGATGTACGTTGTTCAGCATTATTCGCAGATCAAATGAATGATTACTTTCATTTAATTTTGGGTGTTTTATTCAATTTAAAAACATTTTTACATGGTTTTAAAACACTATCCTGACTCAGATTTGACATATACCCTCTGATCTTAACTATTAGTCAAAATAATTCATAATTTCTGCTTTCTTTTTAAACTCAAAAATTAGGTAATATGTCATATAAATTAGGTTTATTGACCATGGATAAAAAAAGTATCTAAAAAAAAAAGAAAAGCGCCATAAAATAAGTTTGTTTAATTTTGACCCGGATGTGGTCGATGTGAAGACAACAAGGGTTAACCATAGTCCTCAGACATCCACCGGAGGTTAGAACGCCAACACAGAGACAGAGGAAGGGGACGGACATCCAGCAGAAATGAGAGAAATCCCAGAGGCATAGGCGTTGATTTATGTTTTCCTCCGTGGGTGCTCACGGGCGCACGCCCTTTAAAAAAAAAAAAAAGTAGTCAAAAAATGTTTGCAATGTTGCATTTCAGAACCTTAGGAAATGGACAGCGGCCGACACGAACACACACGCCTATTGACTCGATAATAAAGCCGTAAAGTAGGCTATCTTTCACCTCAGGACGCCATTTCTCACAAATACAGAGAGGATTGGAGATGAACACGTAACCTCAATCAGCTTCTTGGGAAATTAAGAATAAATTCCACCTGATTAGTAGCCTAGGCACACTATGACACGCTCCACTTAGCGCCCTAACTCCACTTAGTGAGGTTAGGGTAACTAGAGGGGCAGTGAGGGAAGACTGCATCATCCCCCGGAGAAAGACAGCTTTTGGTCAGGAAGTTCAGCAATGGTGCCGGCAACCATTAGAGAGTCTTTGTCATTCTTTTCATTCAAAAAGAATGCAAAAAAATGGCTTGTAGAGAGCCAAACTTGTGGGCACTAATGCTTTCTGTGTGCATCTAAACGTTATATAAGTATTTTACATGAATTGTATTTATTAACCACGTGTTGTATGTAATTTTATACCATCATCATCGTCATTATCTTTAAAAGCTGCCTGTTTTACATCTGGCTGGGGGACTACCGATGAAAATTAGCACTTTTGAGCTAACTCATTGTTTTAATGTTGATTAATGTTCACTGTCCCCTTTCAAATAAAGAAATAAAATTAAAAAAAATAAATAAAAAGCAATGTTTAATTTTAAATGAATGTAGCCTACTGGCAGCATGGCATTGGGTGCTCAGTATTTTCGGCGCCTATGCCCAGAGGTGGAACATCAAGGGTATAGACTACAACAAAGCTAACAAGAGGCTCTTCATACACAGCCACAGAGTCCTGGGAAGAGGGCTGATCAGCCTGATTAAGTGAAAACACCTGTATGGGGGTCCACAATCTGCACATACAACAATGTATCAGAGTTTCAGGCTAAACATTCTACGTGACGAAAACATAAGTGTTATACAGGTGAAAAAGTGCATTAAACTAACTCACATCAGTCCTCTCTTTGTTCTGCCTGGCACGGTTTGGTTTGGAGGGAAAACAGGCCGGAAGGGGCGGGGTTATGTTACCTGGGAAATGGGTGGAGTCAGCATCACAGGCCAGAGGGGGTGGAGTTATATAACCTGAGAAAGGGGCGGAGTCTTCACGTCACAGGCCTGAAGGGGCGGGGTTATATAACCTGGGGAAATGGGCGGAGTGAGCATCACAGGCCTGAAGGGGTGGAGTTATGTCACCTGGGAAAGGGGCGGAGTCTCCACGTCACAGACCTGAAGGGGTGGAGTTATATCACCTGGGAAAGGGGCGGAGTCAGCATCACAGGCCTGAGGGGGTGGAGTTATGTCACCTGGGAAAGGGGCGGAGTCTCCACATCACAGGCCTGAATGGGCGGAGTTATATCACCTGGGAAAGGGGCGGAGTCTCCACATCACAGGCCTGAGGGGGTGGAGTTATATCACCTGGGAAAGGGGCGGAGTCTCCGCATCACAGGCCTGAGGGGGTGGAGTTATATCACCTGGGAAAGGGGGCGGGGTCTCAGTCGTGATTGACAGTCCGTGCAATGAAGCAGGTGAGTTGGAGAGTTGAGCCGCTGCTCTTTTATAAATAAATGGACGGATGTTCTACTTCTAAAACTAAAGAATTAAAACTCACACCCTTTGCCAAATTTGATGCCATATGCATTAACACAGCCCAAATTATTGAAAAATTTGAAATGAAAAGCCAAATATGTCCTTAGTGATGCACAAAGGGTTACATCTGCAACCAGCAGCTATGTTCACACACAGGGGCGTAGCACAAAACTCTGGGCCCTGTAGAAAGGCATTTTCTATGGGCCCCTCCCCACATCCACAGCTATTCATTCATGCATCTTTTTGGGCCCTCCTCACATGAGGGCCCTGGGTACTCAGTCCCCTTCCCCAGTCCGACTGTTCACACAGGAAGGAAGGGAGACGAGTGAAGGACTCGAGGTAGTAATGAGGGGTTATGAGATGCACCTAAAGATTTAAACTCTGGGCACACAGTTGGTAGAGTGCGCGCCCATATAATGAGGTTTATTCCTCAACGCAGAGGCCTAGGGTTTGAATCTGTGTGCATTGTCTTCCTGCATGTCTTCCCCCTCTCTCTCCCCTTTCATATCTAAGCTGATGATTTAAAGCAGAAATGCCCCCAAAAAAGTAATCTTTATTAAAAAAAAAAAGTATAAATGCTGTGGCAAGCAAATATTTGTTGTTAAGATGTGCACAATTCCTCAAAAAAACATCCTGAAACACGTGTACGGTATAGAATGTGCAGAAAGATTTGAACATTACAGCAGATGAATTAGTTAATAATAATAATATTTACATGAATACAGACTTTTGCATACAGAAAAGGCAGAAATTGTTGCAGAACAATTCACCAGAATGCAGGAAATGAAGCGTTTGATGCTCACAGTGTCCTGGGGGAGGACCACCAGACACCCCGGTTATAATTTGTTGCCCCCTAATGTTGAACCCAAAGTTACGCCGTTGCGTTCACATTTTGTGATTATGTCATTGACGTTTTATACGATCATTGTGCCATTTTATAATTAAAGCAATCTGTTGAGTCTCCCAAAGAAAATACATGAACAGTAGTCTGATAATCTGAGCAGGGGCCTTCATTTATAAAACTGTGTGGCGAATTTGCATCAGAAGTGGCGTACGGACAAAACATAGGACGTAAATACGTGCAGAAATATTATGATTTATAAAACCATCACGATCGACTAAATTCGTCTAATCGCCATAAGACTTTGTACATTATAAATCGTGCATGTGTAACAAATTAACCTTTTGCAAATTTGCAACGAAGTCTCTGCTGATTGAAATGGTCTGATATTAAAGTTGATGTAAAAAAGCACCTATAGCGCTACACCGATAATGTGTTTTTGCCACGGGACACCGGAGCGGACCCCTCTTGAAGTTTTGGAGTGCTCCTCTCTGGAACGCTGGGCCCCAAAACAGCACAGAGATCCAACAGGACAGCTCGAGGCAGTCGGATCAATGAGGCCCCAGAACAGTTGATCTGTCCATCAACACTATCACCTTTAGATTTTTAACCCTTGTGTTGTCCTTGGGTCAAATTTGACCCATTTTCAACGTTTTTTTTATATCAGAAATATGGGTTTCTTACAACTAAATTTCCCAAAAAATAACTTGGCTGCATGCGCGTTGTATGGAAGCCATACAATTGTACACTGGGAACATAGTTTTGAAGCTCACATCTGCACTAAGTGCACCTTGCACAATAGGTTTATCTACAGCTTTATCAATACCAGTTAAACAGTTGTACATTTTTATTCCCGAACTTGTATATATATTTTAAATTATTTGTTCTTATATTCTATCCTATTATTATTTCATGTATATTGTATCCTATTATTTCAGGTATATTCTGTATGTGTGCTGTGTGTCTGATATTTTGCTGCTGCAACACTGGAATTTCCCATTTTTTTGGGCTCAATAAAAATCTATCTAATCTATCTATCTATCTATCTATCTATCTATCTATCTATCTGTCTGTCTGTCTGTCTGTCTGTCTGTCTGTCTGTCTGTCTGTCTGTCTATATATCTATCTATCTATCTGTCTGTCTGTCTATATATCTATCTGTCTATATATCTATATCTGTCTATCTATCTATCTGTCTATCTGTATCTATCTGTCTATCTATCTATCTGTCTATCTATCTATATCTATCTGTCTATCTATATATCTATCTGTCTATATATCTATATCTATCTATCTATCTATCTATCTGTCTATCTATATATCTATATATCTATCTGTCTATATATCTATATCTATCTATTTATCTATCTATCTGTCTATCTGTATCTATCTGTCTATCTATCTATCTATCTATCTATCTATCTGTCTGTCTGTCTGTCTGTCTGTCTGTCTGTCTGTCTATATATCTATATATCTATCTGTCTATATATCTATATCTATCTATCTATCTATCTATCTATCTATCTATCTATCTATCTGTCTATCTATATATCTATATATCTATCTGTCTATATATCTATATCTATCTATTTATCTATCTATCTGTCTATCTGTATCTATCTGTCTATCTATCTATCTATCTATCTATCTATCTGTCTGTCTGTCTGTCTATCTATCTATCTGTCTGTCTGTCTATATATCTATATATCTATCTGTCTATATATCTATATCTGTCTATCTATCTATCTGTCTATCTGTATCTATCTGTCTATCTATCTATCTGTCTATCTATCTATATCTATCTGTCTATCTATATATCTATCTGTCTATCTATCTATATCTATCTATTTATCTATCTATCTGTCTATCTGTATCTATCTGTCTATCTATCTATCTATCTATCTATCTATCTATCTATCTATCTATCTGTCTATCTATACTACTTAACCCTTTTGCAAGGCACTACTTCCATGTCTGATCCTAGAATGAACTGAAATAAACAAACATGCACATAACAGAAACACACTGTTTGTGTTTATAACAAGATTTAATGGATGATAAACATTCATTTGTAACTTCACACAAAAACATTTTCACTGACACTCAAAAATATCTGACAATATGCAAAATACTGTAAAAAAGTAATCTCAAAACGCGGTGCATCAACCGGTCCAAAAAGAGCGACTAACTCATCATCCAAACGTTGCAAAATTTAGACAATTTAGTGATTTAAACACAGCGATGAACACTGGAAGAAAGGCATTTTGTCACATTGATTTATTCATCAGACCAATAAACTTCTTTAGCGTCTAAACTTCAGATAAAAATCTAGTTTTGCGCAGCGTTTGGTGTTTAATTTTTTACAGTTTTCAGACTTTTTTAACTTGAGTACATTACAGTGGAATAAAAACAACAGATTTAATAAGTGCCGTCACAAGCAGAGTATCACATTTCCATCTTTGGAAACAAGTGCAGTCGATGGAAAAGAATATATGTGTATATATATGTGTATATATGTACAGTACATCACAAACAAGAGCTTATCTACAAGTTTAATTCCTATTAAATGTGTTTTTGTAACAGACACGTTCAGTCTTGTGCAGGAAATTCTATATTTTACAAATTACGTACATATAAAAGAAGAAAAAGACACTTTAACATCATTTAAAGCTGCATCAGCGTGTTAGTGGCCACCAGGGGGCAGAAGAACTGACATCTTATTTAAACGTCTCATTGGAAGTTGTGTTTGTGTTCACCCGGAGCACGTTCAGTCCCAACACGACGTAGCAAAAACGTTTATTTAAAGGCCCTGACACACCAACCCGACAGCCGACCGTGAGGAGGAAAGGCAGTCGGACCCGAGTTGGTCAAAAAAGTGCCTCTGAACACACCAAAGCGACGCCGACTTGAGCGTACGTTCTGCGCGTGCGCGAGATGTAATACGTCTTTATAACAGCAGACGGCGCTAATCTGTATTGTGGCCCAAAAAATGAAAACCGGCAGCTGATTGGACGAACGCGTCACGTGGGTCTGGCTTCTCCCGGATTTTACAACTGAGCATAATGCCGGCTCATTCAGAATACGATGTCATATTTTACGAAGATAGCTCACTGAAACGCGTCTTCATTTCAGATCGACAAAGGTCAGTTTAAAAGATTTTCGTCAGATTTTGAGAGGCTGTTCATCACGCTAACATAAGTGCACTGATTCGCTAGTCAAGGGTTAGCACTCCACCAATCAGATTGGTCATTGAGTCCGACTGCCCGCCCTCCGACCCAGCAGGCCAAAATGAAGGCCGACGGCTCCTCCGACGGACGACGGCACGGAACACACCGAACAGACTCGAGTCACCGACCTCGCCAGACTGTCCGACGGCCTCTGGCCGATTATCAGGTTGGTGTGTCAGGGCCTTAACCCCCGTGTTGTCTTCTAGTCAAATTTTTACATCACAAACATGGGCTTCCTTTAATCCAGGATTTGGCTTCGAATTCGGACGAATATTGGGCTTTTTGACGGGGTATGGTTTCTGCATCGGTGCATCCCTAAAACTAGTAATAAGTTGGTGTTAGTGGTGCTAATAAATGGTGGTGAAAAGAAGCCTCAAACATCAAAAAATCCACCAAAAAATCTGCCAAAACTGTTGAAAAAAAAGAGAAAAAGTGACTGTTCGAATGCGAAAGCGTTAAACTGAAACGGGGGTGCGTTGAACACCCTGCTGCCTTGTTAATACCACAAGGTTTACGTACACGTCGCTGCTGATTGGCTAACATCTCCGACACAGCCACCAAAACCAGAAAATAAAAATACCTCAAAGCTCGTTTGACGCCGTCCGGAGGAAACATGGCGTTTAACCCGAAAATGAGACTGAACGTGCCTCTTATGAATCCAATATTCGCTTTCCTTTTAGCTCTGCTTTGGTCTCCACCAAATCCTGAGAAAAACATTTTCTTTATTATATTTCTTTAGCCATAAAAACCAAAACTAGAAGCTAAAAAAAAAAGCTTCTCAGAGCTGCAGAGTTCAGCATAATTTGATCCATTGTTCGTATACAAAATATTGATAAGTGCAGCTTTAAATGCTATGTCATGCAGAGTTGTGTTAAAAATATTAGTAATATAGATCGATTTCTATTCATTGATGAAGTTTTATCATTTCCTGAATCGTCACATTTCCACACATTTGGCACTTTTAGTGAATACAAACAGACGATTCAGAAACTTATAAATCACACATAAAAAATAGAGACGTGACTCTTAAAGGGCCGGTCTGTGACTATTAAAGGCTGGTCACACCAGAATTTAAAAGGGGCGAAATGTTGTTAATTTGTCTAATTCTTTGCATCATTTAAATAAACATATGATCCCGCTAGCATGTAAGCAGCTAGCTTGGCAGTTACAGTACCTTTATTAGCCCTACGACACACATTAATCTTGCTGAGTCACTGTCTGGTGTGACTGGATGTTAACCCTTCATGTTACACGTCTGATGCCACGTTTACGTCATACAGGACGGACGGTAGCGATGGAAAAGCTTCCTGTGTTTATTACGACTTGTGTTCACGCTAACAATTTTTGCTAAAAACTACATCCATTAAATTTGGGTTTAATTACTTCAAAAGCAAGACTTTGGTTAGTGTGAGGCATTCAGGCACTTCCGTATTATTTAGCGCCAAGTCGTAAACGTTGAAGCTTTCTGAAAAAAAAATCCCAGTTTCCCCGGTTGTGATTACAACTCGAAACTGGTATTTACGGTAATTCTTGAGACTGTCCGCCCCTGAAAAACGCCCACATAAGTCGTTTGTTCAAGCAGAGATTATGACTCATATTTTACATTTAAAGTGGCAGCGCCCTCTAGTGGTCGTAGTAGTTCTGACCGGAGCAAAGCAGGTGACGAAGTATAAGAGCGCCAAATGTCCTGGTAGCGAATTTACGAATCCTACAATGGCCACGCCAAGACCCGCCCTTCCATCACTACTATTGGCCAGGCGTCCATGCTTACGCAAGGTAACGTAACCTAATTTGTAGAGGTCCTATCCCCTGACCAATCGGCTATCCTAACCTTAACTACAAGCGGCCCATATCGCAGTATAGTTTGGAGGACTGGTTGTTCCTATTAGACATAAACGTGACATGAACAGAATTTTTTTTTTTTACCTAATCCATTCAGACGATCTGGAACATGAAGAGCGAAAGATAAAACTCTAAGTCACTGAAGTTCAGTTCACAAAAAAACACATTTTAAACTTTACATTTCACTCAGAAAGAGCTGATTTGTGAAAAAAACAATACAAAGCACAGCTCATCTCTTCCTGCTTCAGGTTTGCTAAAAGTCTTGGCGTAGTTTGAGGCCCCAAACATTGATTGATTGAATTTGAAAAACGTTATAAAGTCAAAACCTTATAAAGCCATACAGTACTTGTTGTTTTACATTTCTTAGTCGCAGCATCCTGCCACACTTCTTCTGATAAAACATGTATTTGTCTTTTCACAGAGAGATAACAGATCCATACAGACATTATTACGGCATGAAGAATGATTGTGACTTTAAGGATTATCTGCCTGAT
Organism: Sander lucioperca; assembly: GCF_008315115.2. Lineage (NCBI taxonomy): Eukaryota > Metazoa > Chordata > Actinopteri > Perciformes > Percidae > Sander > Sander lucioperca. The sequence goes on from NC_050181.1 coordinate 26,569,007, forward strand.
CCCATAATGTTGCTCCCGCCTCACAGCTCATAGTTAAGTTTCTTCCATTTTCTGGAATTATTGCTCCCTCAGAAAGTACAATCCCTGTTTTCCAAATAAGCGTAAGATGTGAAGAAGTATAAACCTTCACATAGAAGCAGACCTGACTCACACAGGAGATGTAAATATGTGATGGGTTTTCCTGCCTGTGGTGCCAGCTGGATGGAGTTTGTCCCCAACAACGTCAAAAAGTTTTGTCAAAAGCCGTGTTCACACATTCGGGCCCTATTTTAACGATCTAAGCGCACGGCGTGAAGCGCCTGGTGCAGGTGTGTTTAGGGCGTGTCCAAATCCACTTTTGCTAGTTTGACGGTGGAAAAAAAGGGTCTGTGCGCCGGGCGCATGGTTCTAAAGGGTTGTACTTAGTGTCTTCATTAATCAGAGGTGTGTTTTGGGCGTAACATGCAATAAACCAATCAGAGATCATCTCCCATTCCCTTTAAAAGCCAGGCGTGTTTGGACCTTGGAGCATTGCTGTTATGATGGAGGATTTGCACCGTAATATTTTTATATGTAATCTTCTGCATGTGTGTGTGCTGCTGTGCGTCCCTGTGTGTGTAACAAGCATAGTGTGCACGCACTGTGCACGAGTCTAGGAGCATTTTACTAATGCTCTTTTAAAATAACAATGAAATGCTGCGTTATTGACTTTAGACCAGGTTTTTGTTGGTCAACGGCACAATCACTTCCCGCTGCCTCAAGATAGCAATACGCCCAGAATGCACCTGAACACACCTCCCTGTAAGACCAGCACGCCCAGAATGCACCTGAACACACCTCCCTGTAAGACCAGCACGCCCAGAATGCACCTGAACACACCTCCCTGTAAGACCAGCACGCCCATGGGCCACAGATGGGAGCAGGTGCATTTGCTATTTAAATGACGTGGGCGCTGGACGGGAAACTGACAACTGGTCTTAAACTAGCAAAGACACTTGGGTCGGGCTTTGCGCTGCGCCGGGTGCGAGATACAGTGTCATGTGTTCAGACAGACAGTTTTCATGAGCACCGTGTGTGAACAGCCAGATGTACCAGGAAACATATATTTCAAGTGAACTCCACCCGTCTGCTCCACGCTGCAGTATAAATCAAACACTGAGAAGTATCTCCACGTAACGCTGGAGCAGGTCTGCTTCATGTTTCAGCAGCATATTAGGTTTGCATGCTACATTACCCTGGATTATTCTGTGTTTCTGCACTGCTGGCTGATAGAAAGGCACTTTGACCGCTGAAGAGTTTTACTCCAAAATGCTGCAGAGAACAACTGGACCTGAATGAGATGAGTTATTATTTAAAATACAGAAGATTCAGGAGCTTTATTTCCTGTTACTTATACAGCTGCACAAGAGAACGTTACAAAAACTGGATTTATATAATCTTCTGACTTTGTTCATCAAGTTTATTTTAGATTAAAGGCATCTGATTGGTTTGAATTCATCAGAATGAGGTAAGGTTATATAACGTTGGCCCCGCCCATCAACCTGTCAATCAAGTCCCTTTATAGGTAGACCCTATTTTTCTATGTTTTTGTGTGTAAGTGACTGATGGGAACAACAATCTTTGAAATTGGTCCACTATTTAGCGTGAATGCTGTAACCGGCAACCACAGACCAGGCTGCAATGTAACCCTATGGGTTTTGGTCAATTTGGTCCACTAAAAGTTCTGTTTTTGCCGCTGACAGACTCAGATTAATATTCTAAGTTTCTGACAACATTATAGAAAGGATCCCTACAGAGATAGACCTTTAAATCCTCTTTGAGACCTTTCTGTTTAACCACAAACAGCTCTGAAGTCGCTAGCGCTAAACCCACCAGACTCCATTTAAAAAATCAATACTTTTAGTGTGTATAGCGCCAACATATTTTCACACGTAAATCGGTAAACTATGTGTTTATTTCAACCAAAACTAGAGTTGTGATGGTGGGAAAAGTGGAAAGACGCCCCAAAACGGCGTTTCATAGTTATATTTTGTTTCTGTTGACTTTGAATGAAGTGTATTTTACAATGCTAAAATGACTGTTTATTTACATGGAGTCTGGTGGGTTTAGCGAACAACATCGGGTCCAGGTTGATGTAGGTCTAGTTACACTTTAACAAACTAAACGTCTCCTTCTTATGATGCATTTACTGACATCATAAATTATAGTTTTGTACCGACAAAACCCTCTGTCACTACCTGATGTGAGTCGAGTGCAGATGTGAGTTGCGCATGCGTCACTTTGCGACTTCACGTAGATCTGTTTTGCTGTTAGCCACAGAATAATGAGATAGGTACATTACATAGCAGTAATTTATTATTTAGCGTAAGGCATCACATTTTCACGGCATGATCCCTGATGTCAGTTCTAGATTAGAGGCTGAAGTAGCCTCCAAGAACCTGCTAATGATATGTCAATACGATAAAAATGGACCTACATCACGAAGTTCGTTCACTGCTGGCTACAAGTTAGCAACCAAACACAACAAAGGCTGTCACTGGAATGGCGTTTTGAGCTAACGTTAGCAACCAAACAATCATAGATGGCCAAAACGTTTGCCGGATCCGGATCCCTTGGCGTTATGCCGTAAACCGTTTAAATCTGAGCATGCGCAACTCACATCTGCAGTTGACTCACATCGGGTAATGACACCCTTTCTTGTCAGAACTCTAGCCCGGAAACCAGAGTTCAGATTTTCACAATAAAATCTGAGCCGGTGCAGCTTGATTTTCTTTGTTTAATTTTGGAATAAAAGTCTTCATTCAGTTTCCTCAGGAAAATAAGACGGCGCTTATCTTCCCGTGGTTACAACTTCCAGGTAGATCAACTAGAACTTCAGGTGTTGTGCGTTTGTTTTTTATGTCGTTTTTGCAGCTCTTATTTTGAAAAGAAGTGAGGCTTCCGCTGGGTTTGTTTCCAGACGAGTTCAGTCTGACGTTTGGTTACTTCGGACAGCCCCAAAATAGCCAAGTTCAGCTTTTTAACAATAGAAAGATTCACGTATATATTTCAAAAATACACAAGTTACATTTGGTTGTTTTATATTTGATATGGATACTTTTCTAGCTAAACTACAGTAACTTAAGTCATCATGTTAATGAGCTCCTTCAGCTTTCTAACAACAAACACGCCGTCTGATTCTGCTTTTAAACTTTTTATACTCCGGGAAAATCCAAAAGCATGAAGTTGGTGAAACGTTTCATGGTTCAAACATTATTAAAACATTCACCAACATCCGAAACAAAGTCTCAACTTCATGTTCAACCTTTAAAGGTCCAATGTGGGGGAATTTCTCCCATCTAGCGTTGAGATCATATATCGCAATCAACTCTCTCGCACCACGCAGTTCAAAGTACGTATTACAGCTACGGTAGCCTTCACTCTTCAAATTTGTATTTTAAATACGTGTGGTCCTCCATGTTTCCTTCTTCAAACTTGCCGGAGGCCGGGAAGCTACGATACCCGTTAGCAGCATTAGCAGCAGCTGTGAGCTTATCATGTGACAGAGAAAACGTGAAAGGTGGAGCAGTATGGTCAGTGTAACGTTTATCAGTTCAATCTTCTAAGCACAAACGGACATTTGGAAAAACAGAAAAATGGGTTCAAATATCCAATTTTTCATTTTTTTCCACCTTGACAAATTAAAAAATTGGATCTTTAACCTGTTTTTCCAATTTTCTGTTTTTATTCGGAGGATCAGAAATTGAGAAAATTACAAAATTGCGTCTGAGCTCCAAGCTAGCTAGGCAGAACGAGGGAGAGAATACCATTAGGCCTACAGTATTCAATAATTGGAGAAAAATATGTAGAAAATAATTCATTTTCTACATTTCTGATCCTCTGAATAAAAACAGAAAATTGGAAAAACAGTTTAAAGATCCAATTTTTTAATTTGTCAAGACGGAAAAAAAAATTTTAAAATTGGATATTGGAACTCATTTTTCTGTTTTTCCAAATGTCCGTTTGTGCTTAGAAGATTGAACTGATAAGCGTTACACTGACCCGGTATATCCTGTATGTCCCTTACCGGCTAACGTATTTCAAGATGGAGCATGAATATGGAGCGTCTACCCCAGTTCATGTGAACGCAAATGTAAAATTTCAAGCCAATAGGAAGACTTGGAATTGATGGTGGTGGTAAATATTCATGAAGAAGGACAAGTTTGTGAACGGGCAACACAGACTTAGATAATGAACAACTAAACACGTTACACACTGGACCTTTAAAAATGTTGATCTTCCCGTTGTTTTTACTTTGGATTTAAAGCTACAATGTTGAAAATGTGTCGGCTTTAATTCAATTTTAAAACAGTTTTATAAACTTCTGCCCGTCCTGTCGACGCATCTCAGCGCAAAAACACATATTTAGAGATAGATTTACATTCAGAAAGTTTCCATTTGCAGTCAAAGCGTCCGACAGGTGTTGCTGAAAAGCGTTTTCCGGAGCTCAGTGTGACTTTAAGTGCAACTTACGTATGCAGACACAGTTAATGAGATATTTCTACCGAGTCCGGTCAGAGCTTTTCTGTCACTCTTCCAGTTTCACATCGCAGACTTTTGGAGACTGTCGCTTCTCTCACTCGTTTCTCGATGTGATATCCTGAAAAACAGAATCACTTGGTCTGTTAGGCTATCTTCACACTTGGCGTCTTTTTTTTTTTAAAGCTGCCAGCGTCTGTTTTACGTTATGATCCTAGTGTGTGTTTTCAAAAAATTCCTGAGAGCTTTTTTAAATGCCACAGCCGACTGTTTTTCTGCAGCTCAGAGTGTCTTTTTGAAGTTGAAAAAAGTTCAACTTTTCTGAAAAAAACCCCCCGCTTTTTTGACAGCCGACCAATGACAAGCGGAGTAGCCAGACCTGTCGTTTCCATAACAACATGAAAAAATGGAGTCGGAGCACAGCGAGTTAGATGATATGACCAGGAACTCGCTTTGTTTTATCTAACGTTAGCACCTCTCTCTCTGTCTCTCTCTCTCTCTCTCTCTCTCTGTCTCTCTCTCTCTCTCTCTGTCTCTCTCTCGCTTGCTCTCTCTCTCTCTCTCTCTCTGTCTCTCTCTCTCTCTCTCTCTCGCTCGCTCTCTCTCTCTCTCTCTGTCTCTCTCTCTCTGTCTCTCTCTCTCTCTCGCTCGCTCTCTCTCTCTCTCTGTCTCGCTCTCTCTCTCTCTCTCTCTGTCTCTCTCTCTCTCTCTCTCGCTCGCTCTCTCTCTCTCTCTGTCTCGCTCTCTCTGTCTCTCTCTCTCTCTCTGTCTCGCTCTCTCTGTCTCTCTCTCTCTCTCTCTCTGTCCCTCTCTCTCTCTCTCTCTCTCTCTCTGTCTCGCTCTCTCTGTCTCTCTCTCTCTCTTTCTGTCTCTCTCTCTCTCTGTCTCGCTCTCTCTGTCTCTCTCTCTGTCTCTCTCTCTGTCTCTCTCTCTCTCTCTCGCTCTCTCTCTCTGTCTCGCTCTCTCTCTGTCTCTCTCTCTCTGTGTCTCTCTCTCTCTCTCTCTGTCTCTCTGTCTCTCTCTCTCGCTCTGTCTCTCTCTCTCTCTCGCTCTCTCTGTCTGTCTCTCTCGCTCTCTCTCTCTCTCTCTCTCTGTCTCTCTATCTGTCTCTCTCTCTCTCTCTCTGTTCTTTCTCTAGCTCGCTCCACCACTTTGTTTTATCTAACGTTAGCAGCGCTCCACATAGCGCTCTAGGATACTGTAGCAGTAGCTGTTGTTATAGCAACAAAAGACGCTCTCGGCTTAAATTTGTCTTGTCAAAAAAGACGCCGAGTGTGAACACAGCCTTAGAGTTGTTTCTTCGCTGCCAGTCGACAAAATGAAGAGAAACTTGTTTGATTTTTGGACTCACCTCCGTCTTCGCCTGCCTCCACTCGCCCATCGGGCCCGACTTGGTCAGAACTGAAAGAGACGAGAAACAAGTTTTTATTAGCCATGTCACCAAGAGGGTCCGGTACAGCGTGACAGTACAGCGGCAGTCGCGTGTAGCAGCTGTGGGTGAGGGCGAGGCTGGCTGCTGAAAATCAGACGCTTTGGCGCTCATAATTTTCCTTTGGCGCTGGCTAAAATCTCTTTTCAGGGGCGCCAAAACTTTGTCAAAGCAGGAAAAACCCTGCAACAGATCCAGGCTCTTCTCTGCCATTGTAAGTCTTAGGTGCAGCACCTGAGGCGTTTTTGGCAGCACCTAAGCTGAATGAATGTGACAAGCGCCAAAAACGTTGCATCAAATGCACTAAAAGACTTTTCTTAGATCTATTGTTTGTAATGTCATTTATGTATTAAGTGCTCTAGCTTTTCCAATAATAATGGTCCAAGTTTATGTCAATTTACACATTTCTTTTATTTATAAATATCACATTTTCTTGGGGAAAGACCCCTGAACCACTCCGCCAAATCTGTGCACCTAAGTCTCCACAAGCCGAGGGGAAACACTGAGGTCCATCGTGTTTGACTGACAGACACGTAAAACAGTTTATGAGATACTTACGCATACATGTTGAGATCGTCATGAACACGGTGGATGTGACGCTCGCGCTCCACAAGAGACACCTGCAGGAAGAAAGAGTCAGAAACATTTCAGGGTCAACTCCGAACACGTGGAGAAAACAACAAGACTGAGGATTCAGGTCAGACTTTAATTCTCAACGCTGAAGCTCCTTAAAGCTGCATTCTGTCTAATGTCCAGCAGGGGGAGACTCCTTAAAGCTGCATAAGTACTTACACAGATTATCTTATTAATAAATGATGTTTGGAAATAGAAAATGAGAGTTTTACCCTGAGTATAGAGCGGTGAAGATGAAGATGGCGAAGATGAAAAGGAGAAGGGTCTTCATCGTTAACCCTGGAACGCAAACACAGAAACACGTCAGAGGAAACAGCTCAAGACATTATAACGATTTAATCAAATCAAACATTACTTTTCCTTGTGAAAGTTAAACCTTTGGGCAACAAGCAAACTAACATCCGAAACTACGGAGCCTCGAAGGGGACATGACTTCTTTTTTTTATGGTGCGCACGAGATACTTTCTGTTGTCTCTCTACATACTCCTCTCTACTGTTGTCTCTCTACATACTACTCTCTACTGCTGTCTCTCTACATACTACTCTCTACTGCTGTCTCTCTACATACTACTCTCTACTGCTGTCTCTCTACATACTACTCTCTACTGCTGTCTCTCTACATACTACTCTCTACTGCTGTCTCTCTACATACTACTCTCTACTGTTGTCTCTCTACATACTACTCTCTACTGCTGTCTCTCTACATACTACTCTCTACTGCTGTCTCTCTACATACTACTCTACTGCTGTCTCTCTACTGTTGTCTCTCTACATACTACTCTCTACTGCTGTCTCTCTACATACTACTCTCTACTGCTGTCTCTCTACATACTACTCTCTACTGCTGTCTCTCTACATACTACTCTCTACTGTTGCCTCTCTACATACTACTCTCTACTGTTGTCTCTCTACATACTACTCTCTACTGCTGTCTCTCTACATACTACTCTCTACTGTTGTCTCTCTACATACTACTCTCTACTGCTGTCTCTCTATGTACTACTCTCTACTGTTGTCTCTCTACATACTACTCTCTACTGTTGTCTCTCTACCTACTACTCTCTACTGTTGTCTCTCTACATACTACTCTCTACCGTTGTCTCTCTACGTACTACTCTCTACTGCTGTCTCTCTACATACTACTCTCTACTGTTGTCTCTCTACATACTACTCTCTACTGTAGTCTCTCTACATACTACTCTCTACTGTAGTCTCTCTACATACTACTCTCTACTGTTATCTCTCTACATACTACTCTCTACTGTAGTCTCTCTACATACTACTCTCTACTGCTGTCTCTCTACATACTACTCTCTACTGTAGTCTCTCTACATACTACTCTCTTCTGCTGTCTCTCTACATACTACTCTCTTCTGCTGTCTCTCTACATACTACTCTCTACCGTTGTCTCTCTACATACTACTCTCTACCGTTGTCACCTGCGGGCTCAGGCGAGGTCTGGCAGCAGCTGTTGGTGTAGAAGGGTGAGGGAGGCGGGACTTCAGAGAGGCCGCCCAGTGATTGGGTGAACCGCACCGTCGATTGACAGATCTCAGAACAAATCTCCTCCTGGATGAGCAGTGTCGGGGGCGGGGCCACTTTGTCGGGAGGGGGCGGGATCTCAGTGTGGTCTGAAAAAAAGAAACATACATTTATATTTATGTATATTCAGTAACACGGAGCGTCGGCTGTGTTACTCTTCCTGAAAACTTTATATTTTCACGCATCGCTATGTTCACGTGTGTACATCCTCTTACATAAACAACATTATAGGTCGTTTTAAAACTCACAGCGGTTTAATCATGTGACCTTTCTATTTAACGTAACTGTTGTAATGCTTAAGATGTTAGTGATCTTTCATGCCACTAGGTGGAGCTCTTGTGGAGCACTAGTTTCAGTACTCCCTCACTACGGTGTGTTAAGCAATGTGTACTTGCTAGAAGAGAATGCTAGTTCCGGGCTCTTGTTGACTGTTGTTTTTTGCCTGTCAACATTCGATATTAAAAGCTGCCACCCGGTACAACCTCCATTATGGTCCTTATTATTGACCAAGCTACTACAGTAACGGCCGACGTTTTAAACATGTAGTTGACGTGAAACAGAACTAGATGTGTTTTAGGCAACATAAATAGTAAGGATTAGTAAAACATCAGGGATTAAAATGGGTTGTGTAAAACGTTTCTTGTGAGTGTACCTATGGGACAGCATTCTTTATCTACTGGACAATTGACTTTATGGTATAAACTTCTGCTTTTAGCGAAGCAATGTATTCTGTTCCAGTGGATTTAGGAGAAGCCTCTCACAATTACACAATGGTACAGCGAAACATTTAAGGTTTTTCCTACGGAGGTCTACTGTGCGACAGAAAGTTGCGTGGTTATGACACAATCGTTAGCCTATTTTTACAAAAACGGCTGCTACGGAGCCATAACGTGTTGTGTTTCTTTAGAAATAAACAATGGACAAATAGAGTCTTTAAACGCTTCAGATGTAAAGTTATTCTCTGCCAAAATGAATGGCAGTCAATGGGATGCTAACGGCGGGTGATGGTTTGTTAGCATCAGAATCTCCCCATAGGAGGTACGCTTTGCGGACGCTCGCTTACCCCCTTGGCCTCAAGCTGCCTCCTTCTGAGGACATTTGGCGCTCTTATACTTCCTCACCTCATTTCCCGCTACGGCCACTAGAGGGCGCCGCCACTTGAAACCTAATTGTTGGTGCATGTAGCCTGGAAATCCACTGAGTAATGAAAATGGCCCAACTCGAGGGGCGGCACCAAGCATGCATTTGAGAAACTCACTGCACGCAATTGGATAAGACTACAACCAATCACAACAATACACAGGGTGACGTATCCAGAGCCCCATACACTTAGCTAGCTGTGTGTGTCTATGTTATGTGTTTGTGTGTGTGTATGTGTGTGTGTGTGTGTGTGTGTGTGTGTGTGAGACTATGTGTGTGTGTGTGTGTGTGTGTGTGTGTGTGTGTGTGTGTGTGTGTGTGTGAGACTATGTGTGTGTGTGTGTGTGTGTGTGTGTGTGTGTGTGTGTGAAAATGAGGACAGAATGAATTGTGGTGTGATTTGTGTTGCTGGCCCTTTAAATATGACTTCATCTCCCTCCGTTATGCACCATAAGTGAAGCTGTGGCTGAGGTCCGGCTCGGTGCTGTTGAACCAGGATGACTCGTCCAGCGGGGCGGGGCTTTCCTGGCCCGTCCCGGTCCACTCCTGGTCCCGGTCCTGATCGTGGTCCTGGTCCTGATCCCGGTTCTGTCCCGTCCTGAACACGCCTCCGAAGACTTTCTGGTCCAGCCAGGACTGGCAGCTCTCCGTCACGTCGCTCAGCAGGCGAGCCAGGGCGCCGCGAGGCCGCTGCCGCCGCCGCCGTCGGAAAACCCTGAGAGAAGATGAACAAACAGGAAATGACCCAGACGTTCATCCAGAGATGAGATATCTGAATGAGATAATAATCTTTATTTCTGGAGCACTTCTCTTAACAACGTTACAAAGTGCCTTCCAGCTGTCGAGGTCAGGCAGCAGAACTTAGCTTTTAACCCTTGTCTTGTCTTCCCGTCGACCACGTAACTTTTGTTTTTTTCTGGGTCAAAATTTTAAATGAAAACTTTTTTTTCAACATTTTGTTGTTCTTTTTCGACATTTCACTTTACCCAATGTTTTTGTATTTTTTTGGGATGTTTTTGTCGATTTTTTCAGGTTTTTTGTCACTATTTCGGACGTTTTTTGTTGGTTTTTTTCCAGCAATTCTTTTGATGTTTTAGTCAAATTTTTCTGTTTTTTTTGTCACTATTTATGACCTTTTTTGTGGTTTTTTTTCAGCGATTTTTTGGATATTTTTGTCGATTTTTTCAGGTTTTTTGTCACTATTTCTGACGTTTTTTTGTCGATTTTTCCAGCGATTCTTTTGGATGTTTTTGTCGATATTTTTCTCGCGTTTTAGAAGCTTTTTACAACATTTATGTCACTTTTTTTTCAACGATCTTTAGTCATTTTTTTTTCAAATACGATAAAATTCAATAAAAGTAGTGAACTGATCATTTATTTTACTTGTGAAGAGCGTTGTATGGAACCATTCACGTTATTTCTTTGACAATTTGGTTTGAAAGAAATTTCACAAATGGAAACTTAAAAAAAAAAATGGGTCAAATTTGACAACAGGAAAATTAGTTGAAGTTAAAATACTGACAAGGTGAATGTAAACATCAGGACAGTCAGCTCAAAGTGCAATGTGGATTCTAAAAAGTACTCTATAAATAAAGATTTTTATTACTATTATTATTATTATTATTATTATATACAGCCCACGTTTGGGTCCGTTTGATATGAGAAGATTAAATCAA
>NC_050181.1:26582423-26657423 GCF_008315115.2 Sander lucioperca
AATGTGCAGTTGTACTGTACTGGGGTCCGAAAACCAGTCAGTATCTGGTGTTAGGGTTAGGGTAGACAGAATTGTGAACAATATTTGAGAGAAATAGTAGTAGTCTTAGATCTTTCAGAGTTCAGCTCATGAAAAATGGGGGGAAAAACAAAAGCGTTGCGTTTATAATTTTGTTCAGTATAATAGTTTTTCTCAATTACATTGTGTTTGTGATCACTAGGAGCCAAAAATCTTGATCAAATTTTGATTAATTGCACAGCCCTAACATAAGTTAAGCTAACAAACAGGTAATAAACTCCACACACACACACACAGGTATGAAACATGTCTGTTCTGTGAAGCCGACCGTGCTTCTAAATAGAGACGACTTGGCTTTTATCAGCCTGAAGAGCCAGAGAGCATTCCTGAGCTCAGCCTGGGAAACCACTTGAGTAAACGTACGCTTCTGAGCCGCCGAGCTGACGTGAAGCTGATAAAAAACTCTGCAGAATGTGACAGACATGACGCCGCACGTTTGATCAGATCCATCATATGTTTGCAGGTTCAGAGTATGCACAGCGACAACAATAAGCACGAGTCACTACTTTGAGCGGACAGAAAATTGTTTATTGATTTCAAAATACTTCTTTTGGTTTATAAAGTACTGAACGGTTTGGGGCAAAAAATACAGTTCTGATCTGCTACTACACTATGAACCAGCCAGACGTCTCAGGTGGTCTGGGACACGTCTGCTTGCTGTCCCCAGAGTCAGAACTAAACAGGGGGAAGCAGCGTTCAGTTTTTATGCTCCAAATATCTGGAACAAACTCACAGAAAACTGCAGGTCTGCTGCAACTCTTAGTTCTTTAAATCAAGGGCAAAGACTTTTCTTTTTGATGCTGCCTTTCTTTAAATAATTGTTCATTTCTTATACTGAACTGTAACCATTGTCCTCCTATTTTATCTGTTTTTTATATTTTTAACTGCTCTTTAATGTTTAATGTAAAGCATTTTGAATTGCCCTGTTGCTGTACAAATAAAGCTGCCTTGCCTTGCCCTGCCTTAACAGAAATGTGCCGATGCAGATGTGTTGCGTGTGTAGGATGTACGTACTTGTAACGGCTCCGGAGAAGAACAGAGCCATGTTTGTCTGAAGTCGAGCTAAGTCTTCCGTCGATCTGTGAAAGACATCAGAAAGCGGACACCAGCAGTGAGAAACACACAGTCAACACATCCCGCGAGCACACACAAACCAACAATGTGTCAATGGGACAAAACTGTGGCCCATTGGTTCCTACAAAACTGTGGCCCAATGGTTCCTACAAAACTGTGGCCCATTGGTTCCTACAAAACTGTGGCCCAATGGTTCCTACAAAACTGTGGCCCAATGGTTCCTACAAAACTATGGCCCAATGGTTCCTACTAAACTGTGGCCCAATGGTTCCTACAAAACTGTGGCCCATTGGTTCCTACAAAACTGTGGCCCATTGGTTCCCACAAAACTGTGGCCCATTGGTTCCTACAAAACTGTGGCCCAATGGTTCCTACAAAACTGTGGCCCATTGGTTCCTACAAAACTGTGGCCCATTGTTTTTTTTAGTTTTTTTTAGATTTCTTCATTTAAAAGGGACAACGCACATTAATCAACATGAGTACAGAGTCCAACATGTAAATGTGCCAGATTTAGCCATGCAGGCTAATTTTCATCTGCAGTCCCTAGCAGGTTGATGGCTTAAATACAATAGATATGCTACAACAATACAACAAATACACATAAAACAAGAAAGACATGGGCATAGACAAGTAAAATAACACAACCACTATTCCAGATCATGACCACTGGCAGGTTGATGGCATGAGAAAAACATCACACAGTATCATACACAGTAGACACAGGTGAAAGTGCATAGACACACATTAGGACGCATCAACAACACATAAGCACACACAGACACACTACTATAGCAATAAGACCGTTAGAGTTAGAGTTAGGGTTCATGTGTCATGTCACTCTTATGTAGTTACCTTCAAGTAAAGTTTTACCGAATGTTTTACTTTATTAAAAATTAAAAATGAGTCAAACCGATGAATCCATTATCAAAACAGTTGGAGATGAATTTAATAGTTGACAACTAAACTGTGTGTCTGAAATCAAGTTGAATTGATTGAAATTGATTAATCTTTGCAGCTCTAGTCAGGATATTTATAAAGTTTCTTAAGCCGTACCTTCAAACTCGTCCCTGCTCAGATGTTGTTGTGGCCTCTTCAGTTATTTCAGTTGGTTTTGTGTTGTGGTTCTCTCACATCCTGCTGCAGTAGCAGCAGCAACAACAGCAGCAGCAGCCTGGGAAAAAATGCAGAAGAAAGAAAGAAAGGAGAGCAAAACAGAGGGGCTGTGACTCTGAGCTCATGTTTCCTGTTAACTCTGTGTCTGCTGGGAGGAACTTGAACTCCGACAGACTCTCTGAAGCCTCGGTGGGACTGATTGTAGAAGTAAAGTCACGTGTTGCTTTCCTGTGACTTCATGTGCACGAGAAACCAGATGACGGGGAGACAGACTGCACCTCGAGGTGAGAGTAGTGAGTTACGCAGCTATATTTGCGTTTTACTCAAGTTTTTCTGGTATCACAAAGCTGGATCACTTCTAACCGGGCTGGATCCCTCAGGGTGAAAAATAGGGATTAGGGCTGCAGAATATGGACTAGAGCAGGGGGGTCAAACCCAACTTCGCTAAGGGCCACACTGGAAAAAGAGAATCACATCAAGGGCCAGACATGTATAGTTTATTGACATGCTTTTATTTCATCGAAAAAGTTAAATATCTTTGACTCAATTATTGCATGTCTCATATAGTCTTCTCACTCACAGTTTGGTCCACATAAAGTCCTGAAAAAGTCAGCAAAAAAGTTCCAAAACCAATTTCTGAGTCTCAAAGTCGGCAAATTTGCCAAATTCTGCTTTGAATTTTGCGTAATTGCAAGTTGAAAAACAGTTTCCCATGTTTTTGGTTTGGCGCACAACTAGGTGGGCCAAAATGTATTGTGAACATAAATTGCTTTGCGGGCCGGATTTGGCCCGCGGGCCTTGAGTTTGACACATGTGGACTAAAGCAATATCCAAATTGCATAGGGGCGCAATATCTGTTAAACCGTTCTGAATGAAGTATTGTGGAGCTGCAGAGACGTCCCGGCCTACAAATCCTATCCTTCAGACTACAGAAAAACATCTTTGTGGGGACCTCTAGCTCACCCAGTAGAGCGTGCGCCCCATGAAGGCTGAGTCCTTTGCAGCGGCCCAGGTTCGAATCCGACCGACGGCCCTTTGCTGCGTATCATCCCCTCTCTCTCTTCCCCCTTTCCTGTCTATTTACTGTCACTATCGAATAAAGGGAAAAGCCCCCAAAAAATTATCTTAAAAATGAAAATAAAAACAAAAGATTATTTGTTTGGTACAGATCCTCGCAAAACTCACACTATAATCATTTTCATTTTAATATTTTTCAATGAAATGAGAATAATGAGACAAAAATGATCATTCCCTCCAATATCGTGAATCAAATCGCAATCGCAGTATCAGTCAAAATAATCGCAATTAGATATTTTCCTCATATCGTTCAGCCCTAATAGGGAACGACCGATACTGTTCTTTTTAGGCCGATGATAAAATGAATACAAACTTTCAACATAATCCCCAGTAACAGAGAGTCAGATAGTGTTGTGGGGGGGGGGCATTAAGTCAGACTCAGAGCTGTAGCCGAGCCAAAGTAGACCACCCGCCTGATGTCCTCGGTTCAAATCTGACCCATTTTCAGAAAGTTTCTATATCACAAATTTAGGTTTCTATCAACCAAATTGTCAAAAAAAGGTGGATGGTTCCCTACAACGCTCTTCACAAGTAAAATAAATGATCAGTTCACTACTTTCATTGAATTTGGGTGTTTTATTCAATTTCATAGCATTTAAAAAAAACCAAAAAAACAACTTTGGAAATAATGACAAAGAAATTGGAAAAAATGACAAAAACGACAAAAAAAGTGACAAAGAAATCAGGAAAAGTGACAAAAGTGTCGAAAAAGACGACCAAAACGTTGAAAAATTTTTTTTTTTTCAAACTCTTTTCTCTGCATTTTTTTCCACTTTTTTCGGTACTTTTTCCGATGTTTTTGACGATTTTTTTCAACGTTCTTTTATCATTTTTGTTTTTCTTCAAATGCCATAAAATTGAATACAACACCCAAATGCAATGAAAGTTGTGATATACAAACTTTCTGAAATCGGTTATCAGGCAAATAAAACACAGATACAGAAAATCTGCAAACTGCCAAAAAAACGGCCCAATAATCGGCCAGGGATGATAATCGGTCTATCCCTAGAAAAAAAGCAGATTATGCCAAAGACAAGAATAAATAAGAAATGAAATAAGAAACTGCACCACCTACCATCATTTCACACAAAGTCTCAAGGCCTGGCTCTTGCATAGTCAGAGTTGTGAACATTTTTAAACCAGTATTTTTTATATTATTGTTGTTATTACTGATAAACTGCTGCTGACATGTTTGATGTGTTGATATCTTGCCCGGTATCAAATTTAACTCGCCCTGCATTTTTTGGGGATGTATGAAAAATTAAATTGTATTTTAAATATTTTACCATCTTAACAATCAGTGTAATATTAACGCATACCTAACGACTGATGTAGCCTAGTATCATCTTTTCATTACTGCTGTTACGGCTTTGCATGGTTGAGCGGTGTTAGGAGATGGGTTAGGTCTATGTTACTATGTGTTCTGATGTTTGCATGGCTTCCTATACTGAAGGTGGACACTGTTTGATGTGTAGCTGTGCTGGGGTTTTGATGCTTCCTGTGGCACTGCATGGCAAGCTGATAAAGCTTTTCTGTTGTTTTAGCTGTCTGTATGGTGTCTTGTTGACTCTTGTTTGTGTAGTTTAACCTGCACTAATATCTTGCTGCTTCTTGCTGCTCTGGTCTAAAATCATCCGGCCAAAGGATTATAGTTAAAAATTAGCCGGCTGGCTAACATTTACAGAAATGTTGATTAATGTGTGTTGTCCGTTATAAATAAATAAATACAAAAAATATTTTGAACTAAATATAGTTCATAATATAAGTAAGTACAGTCAGCCTCATCAACAAGACCCCGGACCCCCACTGACACGGACACTGATGAAAAGAAGATGCTGTAAGTCTTTATGAGAAACTTCCTTGAAAGAAACGCCTCAAAGAACCTCAAAATAATGCCCTTAATGTAAGATTGCAGCTTGTTTTGTCTCGCTTAATACTGGACCAATGTCAAAGATTGTTGCTCCCATCAGTCACTTAGACACAATCACATGGGAACATAGGGTCCAGGTAGAAAAATACTGAAGTTATCTTCCAGTCTACCCAAATTTCTATCCAAAGTTCCCAAATTGGAGAAGCAATTCAATTCAATTCAATTTTATTTATAGTATCATATCATAACAGGAGTTATCTTGAGACACTTTACAGATAGAGTAGGTCTAGACCACAATCTATAGTTTACAAAGCCCCAACAATTCTAGTTAATTCCCCTAAGAGCAAGCATTTAGCGCAACAGTGGCGAGGAAAAACTCGCAAATAAGTATATTTTCAAAATCTGTTCAAAGGCTTAAGTTCTGTCACATAAATACTTATTTTTCTGAAAATATCTGCACTCTTTTCTAAGCGTGTTCTCCTGCTGCAAGTCTGTCAAAGACCTGACATCGTTCTGTTGTTGCGTTGAATAAAAGATAACTGGGTCAGAGACTGTTAGGAGGCAGCAAACAGAGACTGTTTGTTACAGTGAATGGAGGAGGGTGGGGGGGGGGGGGGGGGCTTCCTCTGTTACAACTGTAGAAAGCTCCTCGTGGTTTCAAACACCACTAACGGTCTAAAGCCCTGCTGGGCTGAACCAACAACATCCTGATGACTGAGCTATCAGTACATCTACGAATGGGATGTTGGCCCTGGAAAAGTCATGGGTTCATTCAAATCTTAAGGGTTCAGTTAGCGTCCGCTAGAAGTGCTGTTTTTTTTTGATTTTGTATTCCCCCCCCCCCCTCATATTGTTACATTGGACCCTTCCCACTCCTTGTTTCCCAGCATCCCTTGCAGCAGCAGCAGTAGCAGCAGCAGTCTGTTGGATGGAGCTGATGATGTTGGAGGAAAATGCGTAGCAGGAAACAGAAAGATGGATCAAACCATTTCACCATCAGCAGCTCAGACACACACACACACACACACACACAGACACACACACAGACACAGACACAGTCTTGGAGTGTCTCTACAGTACTTTTTTAAATAATATTTGTATACGAGATTACAGAAGTTAAATCTGTACACACGCACTTGTCATTTAAAGCCTTTTTATTCATTTTTCTGCCCTGTAATGTTGCTTTAGTGCCACTTTGGTATGTGTGATGCTCTATTTTGCCACTTTTCTGTCAATATTACTTTGTATTTCTAAATAATATAGATTTATATTATTCCTACTATGTGTTTAAGCTGCTCTGAAGTGGATGTATTACATATTCTACCCTTTTTAAAGGTATTTTAGTAATATTTGCAACAATATGAATACCTTATAGTGTGCTTATTGTCCTAACTTCTCCACTAAAACACTACAGTTTCTCTATATTCTTCATATCATAACTTACATTGTGTCCGTATCGCTTCAAGCTATTTTTAGCGACAACATTCCTCAAATATTTCTATGATAAAGTCTGTTGGCATCGTCCTGCAAGTATTACATTATTATGAGAGATTATAATATGTATTGCACCTCAGGAAATAATAATATTGAAGCCTGCATTTGTCATAATGCACAGCAAGGAAGGAAGTTATTTCATTTCTTATCAAATAACCGCAAATAACTGAAAGAAAAATGTTGCTTATCATGAAATCAAAATGTTTAAAAAAAGATTTAAGTTACTTAAAAACGTCCAACAAATTAAAAGCCACTTGTTATGTTCTTGTTTTCGTATTTTTGTTATGTTGATCTCAGCAGAATCTTGTGTAGAAACCCAGACAAAGAAATAACGGGACTGACCCTGAACTCACCAGCGGATTGTTTTCCTCCAGGTTTCTCCGCCGGAAGTGAAGAAAAAACAGCTCTTCTTTCCGCTGAGAGATTAAACTCTTTGATTCTTCTTGTTTTTTTCTGGACTTTAGTTTTAAAATCTTTTAATTTGTGGTTCAAAGTGAAGATCAGAGCTCTGCAGCTGTCACTGAGCCTCGCCCAGCCCACTCACAGGAAACAGCCCCTGCAGCTGTCACAGGAAAACACCAAACAGTACAGGTTCCGGTCAGGACTTTCAAAGTAAAAGCAGGAAGGTGAGCGGTAGCTTTTAACCCTTGTGTTGTCTTCCCTTCGACCGTGCACTTGTTGTCCTCCCGCGTCAAAATTAAAAATGAACACCTTTTTGACCTTTTTTTTTTACATTTATATCACTTTCTTCGACACTTTTGATGTTTTTTTCACGTTTTTGATGCTTTTTCTTACCAAACAACCCAACACCACTAACGCCAAGTTATTACCACTAGGTTTACACTTATTTTTGGAATTCATGGACAATAATCCTCATTTATTAGCCTGGGAAAACCCTGACGAACTTCCGGCAAATTTGAGATTTGCTCTGCAGGTCAGTCTGGCCAAGAGCCCATTCAAGCCCATTTCCAATTTTTCGAAATCGAGGCACCAATCACAACCGTTGAGGCGGGCTTTACACCAATCACAACCGTTGAGGCGGGCTTTACACCAATCACAACCGTTGAGGCAGGCTTTACACCAATCACAACCGTTGAGGCGGGCTTTACACGTTGACGATAGTGCAGCGACGTTGAAGCGTCATCTCCTTCATCGCTCTGATTGGTTGAAGGACTATCCAATTGCACCCAGAGGCGTTTGAGCGGCGTCCGTTGGTGACGCCCCTTTGGAAATGGGCTGTGAATGAAGCTTCCCCAGACCCACTCTCAGTTACAGCTGAGAATGGTCTGGTGTCAACCAGGCTACTAATTTGTAGGAAGTTATACCTAATTTTTGAGATGAAAAAGCAGAAATTATGAAATATTTAGACTAATATTAGAGGAAATGTGTGTTGATGGATAATCAGAGACTTAAAAAAGTCAAAGTTTAAACAGAATACAGTTTTGAAACCATTTCAATTTTTTTGAAATGCTAAAACTTGAATAAAACATCAAAAATTCAATAAAAGTAGTGATCATGAATTGTACGTGCAAAGAGCATTGTATGGAATCCATCTAATTTTTGGGTGATTTTTATTTAAAAAACAACAAATTCTGATTTTGAAATTTTGAAAACGGGTCAAATTGGACCTGGTATAACATGAGGGTTAAACGAGCATTTTTAAGAGATCAAGGCAAGGCAGCACATTTCAGCAACAAGGCAATTCAAAGAGCTTTACATAAGGGCCCAGCAGCTCTTTTATCTGGAAACTAGACACAAGTCTAACGCTTTGTGTTTTAATCATTAATAACGCACCTTTTATTTTGAAGGAGGAATAACAACACTTCCTGTAAATGCCAGTTTTTTGTAATCTGAAGAAATGAGATTTTCCCCAAAACCCCCACAGCAGAGTGAAACTATCCCTGTGGTAGTTTGATTAGTTTTTTTTTTATAGAAACTATTGTCTGTTTAGAACATTTTACACACATTGATTCTGTCACATGAATATATTATATGTTTACAATTAAAGGTTTTAAATTATAATCAGACCTCAAGTGCAGGAACAGTGTCTGGGGGGAAAAGGGCCTCAGTTATAATCTCATATCAGTTTCACCTTTTCTCCGTCAGCTTTGTATGAAAGCCTGAAATGGTTCTTGTTAACACATCCCATCAGTTTTTAAATGTTTTACATTTTTTTTATTTAACCTTTATTTAACCAGGTAGGCCGTTGAGAACAGGTTCTCATTTACAACGGTGACCTGGCTAAGAAAAGCATAGGCGTGCAAGATAACATACAGTTGAACATTCAATACAGTACAGGAATACAGAATACACTATGCTACATAAAGTACAGAATAAGTAAGCATTACAAAGCCGGCACAAAGCGAGGTGTAAGTAAGTCAATGGATGTGTGAAAGTGATATGGTGATAACAGCACAGTAAAGTGTCCAATGCTTTCACGTACAGATTCACGTCCTCCACACAATCAGTTTGTTTGAATCTCAGTTATGTAAAAGAGAACAATGAATAATCTCTTTGATTAGGATCAGGATAAACAGATATACTGTATGATTATAGATTTCTTCACAAACGTCCACAAAGAGAACAAAGTTTGGAGGATAAAGGAGGACTGGAGCTTTCTCTCTTCAGACCCATGATGTGGAAGAGAAACAACAACAACATACAAATACATCCATACACATATTAATCAAACATTTAGAGAGCAGAGAAGTTTACATTTTAAGTTCAGGTCAACATCATGAGCAGTGATAGCCTCCGTGGCTGAACAGACACAGGAAGAAGCGTCATCTAAAGAAACTCAAACATTTACACTACAACTAATGACAAGATGTCAAAGGACATCCCATAATGTTTGACTGACAGCTGATCTCTGTGCTGTGGAGAAACGCCACAACAATCAGCTCTCAGCAACAAACATGGAGACTAATCAATTCTAAAATACCAGTCCAACCGTGCCAACCTGTACACACACACACACACACACACACACACGTTTGTTTCACTATCTTTGTGGGGACCCGTCATTGACATAATGCATTCCCTAGCCCCTTACCCTAACCTTAACCATCACCACTAAATGCCTAACCTTAACCCTTACCCTCACCCTAACCATAACCTAATTCTAACCCTGATCCTAAAACCAAGTCTTAACCCTCAAACAGACCTTTAAACATGTGGGGTCCAGCATTTTGGCCCCACAAAGCTGTCGGGACCCCACAAGTATGCTGGAATCCCGGTTTTTGGACCCCACAAATGTAGTTAAACAAGAACACACACACGCGTGGTAAATGCAGGAGAAACCGGAGATGAGACGGTAATTACACGATGACTTAAATTGAGGACAGCTATGCTCGTTATTTAATAAAAAGTTAAAGGCCAGTAAGTACTTTATCAAACCTTAAATAAATTAACTTTTTACAATGTGAACATCAACAAGCCACTGACAGATATGTTTAAACTTCATTCAGTACATTTTTTTTTAAAATTTTATGTCTTAAGTCCACCATTATATCCCGCAATTTCATTGCAACAAAAATACAGCAGACATTGCAGCTTTTATCGAAATGTTTCCAAAAGCTGCAACAAAATCAGGCATTTTGGACCGCGATAAACACAAAAAAGAACTTGCAAATCCTGGAGGAACTGAAACACAGACTTAAACCCCCGTTGTGTAAACTGTCTATTTCAGTTTACACAGCTCAGCAGTGTCTCTTATAGAGAAAAATCTAAGTCCAGCATAGAGCGGCTGAGTGAATGTGGTCTGGACTCTGTGGAGGAGAGTCATGGTTTCAGAGACGCTGTAGAAGGACAGAATACCTGCACTGTGATCCAGGTACACTCCTATTCTGGAGGACTCAGGACCTGAGATGGGAGTTTTCAAATTGTTGTACCAAAATGTATAACCGCATTTGTCACAATCTAACGCCCAAGATTTGTCATTTTGTCCAAATCCACATTCATTTAAATCCCCTTTTCTGCTGATATTCTTGTATGCGACTGCTACATAATCTCCTCTCCCTCTCCACTCCACCTCCCAGTAACAACGTCCAGTCAGACTCTCTTTACTCAGGACCTGAAGGTTTTTAGTGAATCTGTCTGGGTGCCTAGAATAAGACTGATCTTCACTCATTAATGTTGCTTTTCTGTTCCCCTTAGACAATAACAGACGAGTGTTTGCCGTGTTTGGATCCAGTGTGATTTCATGTGAATATTTTAAGAAGTCAGCTCTGGTCTTGGGCTCTGGTTGTGGCAGTGAAACATCCACTTCAGTCACAGCCAGTGGAACTTTTGCCCACTTCTCTCTCAGAACCTCCTGTAAAATTCTGACTTCTGACACGGCCGCTTTCACGTCCACAAAGTAGCGCCGAGGACAGATATGTATTCTGGATGTTGATTGGCTGAGTGCTGACAGTGAGGGGTAGTTGTGTAGAAACTGGTTGTGATCCTCTGTGTATGAGATCTTCTCCAGCTCAGCGTCTTTCCTCTTCAGCTCAGTGATCTCCTGCTCCAGCTTCTCCTGAAGCTCTTTGACTCGACTCATTTCAGTGTCCTGCTGTGATCTGACCTGCTGCTCCACATCAGAGCGTCTTTTCTCTATAAGACAGATCAGCTTAGTGAAGATCTTCCTACTGTCCTTCCCTACTTTATGAGCAGAGCGATTGATAGCCTCCACTTCCCGTTTAAGCAGCTTCACATCTTTCTCTCTCTCCTGGATTCTCTGCTGGATGTTTTGTCGACTCCCCTGGAGCTTTTTCTGCCTCTCAGTCCTTTCTGCTGCAGCTGAGACTGTGTCGTGGCCTTTGTGTTCATCCACAGAGCAGAGATAACAGATACACTGCTGATCAGTACGGCAGAATATCTTCATCACCTCATCATGACGAGAGCAGATCTTCTCCTGGAGATTCTTGGAGGGCTCCACCAGCTTGTGTTTCTTTAACGGAGCTGCGTCATAATGAGGCTGAAGGTGTTTCTCGCAGAAAGAAGCCAGACACACCAGACAGGACTTGTGTGCTTTCAGTTTTCTCCCAGTGCAGACATCACAGGCCACATCTTCAGGTCCAGCATAGCAGTGATCAGCAGGAGCAGCTTGGAATCCAGTCTTCCTTAGTTCCTCCACTAAATCTGCTAACATGGTGTTTTTCAGCAGGACAGGCCTCGGTGTGAACGTCTTCCTGCACTCAGGACAGCTGTAGATTTTTTTACAATCCTCTCCATCCCAGTGGCTTTTTATACAGTCCATGCAGTAGCTGTGTCCACAGAAAGTAGTCACCGGATCCTTCATTAGATCCAGACAGATGGAACAAGAGAAAGTTTCCCGGTCCAGCTGAACTCCTTTTTGCGCCATTTCACCTCTCAGTGACAACCACCGTCTGAGTCTCACTTCCTGAGAATGGAAACTAGTTTGAGCTCTGATCTGAACAGCATGTGTCTCAGCTCCTGCACTACACCAGCATGTTGGTTACACCCATCTTCAAACTGGAGATCTATCTGAAGGGGAGGGAACAAGGACATGTAAACAGAGTAGAGCTCGCTGTGTGTGAGAGAGCGAGAGGAGGAGGGAGGGGCTATCAAGCTTTTCTACACTCCAAGAAGAGGAACAGCATTTTGACTTTGTTTCCTCATTTAAAATCTGCTCTACATGTGAAAACATGGACGTTTTTAGTTGTAAAATACTTCTTGGCTGCTCAGGTTTTGGTGATGGCTCAATATCTTTCTAACACATGCTCTAAGTTTGTTATATGGCACTTTAACTTCCTTCAGTGTGCTGACGACGTGACATTTGTTGGTCTTCTGTGTGAGCGGCCACTCCTGATGAATTTCAACCTTTGACCATCACTGGCAGCCTTAACTTAACACAGAGAACTGCCTTAATTTCAAAGGAAGCCACACAGATATTGTTTCTGCATCAATTATTATGATGTGTGACACAATGAATGTTTATTATAAAGGTTTCTATCAGCCTGAAAACTAGGGATGCACCAATCCGACTTTTTCAGTCCCGATACCGATGCCTGGGCTTTGTGTGTCTGTCGATACCGATCCGATACCGTTGGTGAATTAATAATACACTGTATACCTTCCACCTTATACCTTCCTTGCACCATGTGGAAGAGACTAAAGGCACCAGACTTTCCTAACTAAACATTACTTTCCTAATTAAGACAAAATAACATAGATGCAATGTACTAAATTATTTATTTATACACTCAACTCTTCCAGCATGCGACACACGTGCGACAGAGGAAAAAAAAAATGAACAAAACGTGGATCTGTTCATTTTTCCGATCCCCGATTCAGCTATTTTGTCAATATTGGGACCGATATCCGATCTTAATATCGGATCGGTGGCCTTGACCAACTGCCACTTTGCTCGTTTAAAAGCCATGATGTCTCTCTCTCTCTCATGGGCGGGCAAAGCAGAGAAAGGGGAGGTAACCTTTCCCCTTATGACGTCATAAAGGGAAGATTCCAGATCGGCCCATCTGAGCTTTCATTTTCCCAAAGTCAGAGCAGGATACCCAGGGCTCGGTTTACACCTATCACCATTTCTAGCCACTGGGGGACCATAGACAGGCTGGGGGAACTCATATTAATGTTAA
Organism: Sander lucioperca; assembly: GCF_008315115.2. Lineage (NCBI taxonomy): Eukaryota > Metazoa > Chordata > Actinopteri > Perciformes > Percidae > Sander > Sander lucioperca. The sequence goes on from NC_050181.1 coordinate 26,595,729, forward strand.
AAAAACTCATAAAGTGACATTTTCATGCCATGGGACCTTTAACTAGAACATGCAGATGAAGTGAGCTGAGGTGCTTTTACCTCCACTACATCCCTGGTTAGCAGGATGAAGGCGCCCTCTTGTGTCCTACAACAGTTTTTACATTTCACTTTCTAACCTGCTGGGATGTTCACTGCAGGAGGACATGTCCAAACGTCAAACGACATCAGTAAAGAGACATTTAAATAGATGTAATATCACACTGTGTCAGTTTGTTCAAAGGAGTCACACCCTGTAACACTGGTGCTGCATTCAGGTCTCATGGGGAACATGGGAGAGAAGAGTTTCAGCTCTCAGGTTGTAAATAGTATTTGGGAATGTGAGATTTGAGGCTAAGCGTTAAAATGTCTCTGGCTTGTCGAATTCTGATAAAACATGGAAATAGTTGTAACCAAATGTAAAGAATCAACTACACAATGTCTGTTGTCTCTAACGCGCGTCAGGACTTTTATGTCTGGGTAATAAATCCTCTTTATTGACTCGGTGAACAAAGAAAATGCAAGTTGTAAAAGCAACAAGTGAAAGACAACTGCTTGTTTCTCTGTGACGAAGCTGTTTTAGTGAGGAAAGTAGAAAGGACCGAGACTGATTGACTCTAAACATGAACTATAGACGTTGTGGTGTTTCAGGAGGAAAAGGGCCTCAGTTATAATCTCATATCAGTTTCACATTTTATCCGTCAGCTTTCTATGAAACCCTGGAATGAAGACAAAGAGAAAAGACTTGGTTCATGTTAGTTTATTCATCATGTTAACCTTCAGTTTGTTCACACATCCCATCAGTAAAGTGTCCAGTGGTTTCACGTACAGATTCACGTCCTCCACACAATCAGTTTGTTTGAATCTCAGTTATGTAAAAGAGAATAATGAATGATCTACTTGTTGGTTATGATCAGGATAAAGTTCTACAATACCTCATAACAACAACATTTGGTTCGCCAAACACATTAATGTGATTATAGATTTCTCCACAGAGAGAACAAAGTATGGAATATAAAGAAGGTCTGGTGCTTTCTCTCTTCAGAGCCATGCAGTGGAAGAGTCACAACAAAATACAAATACGTAATCACAAATATTCATCAAACATTTAGAGAGCAGAGAAGTTTACATTTTCAGTTCATGTCAGCAAACATCATCATGAGCAGTGATAGCCTCCGTGGCTGAACAGACACAGGAATGAGCGCCGCCTAAAGAAACTCAAACATTTACACTACAACTAATGACAAGATGTCAAAGGACATCCCATAATGTTTGATTGGCAGCTGATCTCTGTGCAATGAAGAAATGCCACAACAGTCAGGTCTTAGCAACAAACATGGAGACAAAATAAGTTTAAGACTGAAAACATAGAGTTTAACCCTTAAACGACTTTTGTCTACTTTAGTTTACAGAACTCAGCAGTGTCTCTTAAATCATATAGCATAAGTCCAGCGTAGAGCGGCTGAGTGAATGTGGTCTGGACTCTGTGGAGGAGAGTCATGGTTTCAGAGACGCTGTAGAAGGACAGAATACCTGCACTGTGATCCAGGTACACTCCTATTCTGGAGGACGGAGGACCTGAGATGGGAGTTTCGACTTTGTTGTGCCAAAATTTAACACTGTTAAAGTCACAATACAATGCCCAAGATTTGTCATTGTATCCAAATCTAAATTCATCCTCTGCTCTGCTGTTATCCTTGTATGTGACTGATATAAAAACTAAATCTGCTCTCCACTTCACCTCCCAGTAACAACGTCCAGTCAGACTCTCTCTACTCAGGACCTGCCCGCTTTCAAAGAATCTGTCTGGGTGACTAGGATAAGGCTGATCTTTACACATCATTGTTGCTTTCCTGTTCCCCTTAGACAATAACAGCAGTGTGTATGCTGTGTTTGGATCCAGTGTGATTTCACGTGAATATTTTAAGAAGTCAGCTCTGGTCTTGGGTTCTGGTTGTGGCAGTGAAACGTCCACTTCAGTAACTGTCACGGAGACGTTTGTTTCTTTCAGAACCTCCTGTAGTTTATCTCTGACTTCTGACACGGCCGCTGTCACGTCCTCAAAGCAGCTCAGAGGACGGATATGTATTCTGGATGTTGATTGGCTGAGTGGTGACAGTGAGGAGTAGTTGTGTAGAAACTGGTTGTGATCCTCTGTGTGTGAGAGCTTCTCCAGCTCAGCGTCTTTCCTCTTCAGCTCAGTGATCTCCTGCTCCAGCTTCTCCTGAAGCTCTTTGACTCGACGCACTTCACTTTCCTGCTGCAATCTGACCTGCTGCTTCACATCAGAGCGTCTTTTCTCTATGAGACAGATCAGCTCAGTGAATATCTTCCCACTGTCCTTCAACACTTTATTAGCAGAGCGATTGATGTCCTCCGCCTGCTGTTGTAGCAGCTTCACATCTTTCTCTCTCTCCTGGATTCTCTGCTGGATGTTTTGTCGACTCCCCTGGAGCTCTTTCTGCCTCTCAGTCCTTTCTGCTGCACCTGAGACTGTGTCGTGGCCTTTGTGTTCATCCACAGAGCAGAGAGAACAGATACACTGCTGATCAGTACGACAGAACATCTTCATCACCTCATTATGACGAGAGCAGATGTTCTCCTGGAGATTCTTGGAGGGCTCCACCAGCTTGTGTTTCTCAAACGCAGGGGAGTCATAATGAGGCTGAAGGTGTTGATCACAGTAAGAGACCAGACACACCAGACAGGACTTGTGTGCTTTCAGTTTTCTCCCAGTGCAGACATCACAGGCCACATCTTCAGCTGCAGCATAGCAGTGATCAGCAGGAGCAGCTTGGAGTCCAGTCTTCTTCATTTCCTCCACTAGATCTGTTAACATGGTGTTTTTCAGCAGGACAGGCCTCGGTGTGAAGCTCTGCCTGCACTCAGGACAGCTGTAGATTTTTTTACAATCCTCTTCATCCCAGTGGCTTTTTATACAGTCCACGCAGTAGCTGTGTCCACAGGAAGTAGTCACCGGATCCTTCATTAGATCCAGACAGATGGAACAAGAGAAAGTTTCCCGGTCCAGCTGAACTCCTTTTTGCGCCATTTCACCTCTCAGTGACAACCACCGTCTGAGTCTCACTTCCTGAGAATGGAAACTAGTTTGAGCTCTGATCTGAACAGCATGTGTCTCAGCTCCTGCACTACACCAGCATGTTGGTTACACCCATCTTCAAACTGGAGATCTATCTGAAGGGGAGGGAACAAGGACATGTAAACAGAGTAGAGCTCGCTGTGTGTGAGAGAGCGAGAGGAGGAGGGAGGGGCTATCAAGCTTTTCTACACTCCAAGAAGAGGAACAGCATTTTGACTTTGTTTCCTCATTTAAAATCTGCTCTACATGTGAAAACATGGACGTTTTTAGTTGTAAAATACTTCTTGGCTGCTCAGGTTTTGGTGATGGCTCAATATCTTTCTAACACATACTCTAAGTTTGTTATATGGCACTTTAACTTCCTTCAGTGTGCTGACGACGTGACATTTGTTGGCCTTCTGTGCTGCCCTACAAAGGCAAAACGCCGTAACATCATGTTTGGTCAAAAATGAGTTAATGTCATTTTTGGGTTATTTGAGATCTCCTTTATCATGTGAATAAATATCGTGAGTCAATTTGATTGTTTTAACGAGAAAATAAAGGGCTATGACAACCGTAACATCCAAAACGATACGAGAAACCACAGCAGAACACCGTAACAGCTGTTACGGCTCTTTGCCTTTGTTCCGGCACACTGAAGTTGAGTTAAGGTGTTCTGACTTTGTTTAGCCAGGCATCAAGAGAGATGTTACTGTGCCGCCGTGATGTTACTGTACTCTGGCTTTGTCATACTGTCAAAGTTTGCCACTTTTAATTGTCACCAAACCACGTAACATACACACGACACATCTTTGAAATAAAGTGGCGATGGTTCAGATCTGTCAACGTCAGTGACAGCCCCAGGCTAGCTAAATTTAATTTGTGTCACGTCATGAACGAGTACTTATGTCCTTTCGATTTCTTACAGGTTGAGTAGTTGTTGCCCATAACACGCTAGCATTCTGCTAATGAATGCTGATTGGTCAGTGAAGGACTGATTACGATCAGAGATCCCGCTTGATGGCATCCGAAGCAGAACCAGAATGCCAGAGTGAATATTTCGGCGTGGTCTTTAAAACATTAGCAAACCTCTTTCTAGCCCGTGTATTGACAGGGAGAGCCTAACGTGTCAGCTGTGTTGTCGATGCTTCGAGAGAAAAAAGGAAGTGACTCAGAGCTCGCCGTAAAGCAGAATCTCTGGCCGTATGTGTGTATGACGTCATTGACAATTTAAAAGGCTTTTTAGAACAAAAAAGCCACTTTAAAAAAATCTAACACCCAGCAGTGTGTATTTTCTTAGCCTCCCCTTTCGAATGCAACATTCAAATTACTAGACAAACAATTATATCCTGAGAAAAGTGGATTTTGAGGGGTATAGCTCCATAGAGTCCCATTCATTCTGCACTGGCCTGTGAGCGCCCCCTATATGGAACTCTGGTGGAACTGCAACCAGTTCAGAAGCCGGAAGTAACGAGAGAGTGCAACTTCTTCCCTTATTAGAAATTCTTTGATATAATCCATAGCAATGCACGTCATCTGCTGTATCCACAACAATCCATACTTGTTTGAACCATATTTCCTTCTTGCTTCCTTCCTTCTTTCTTGTTCATGTCAGATCGTACACAAATCCATAATAGCACTAAGCTAGTTATCGCTAACGTCCGTACAAAGTAGGCTAACCTAAATGGTCGGTCAACTCTGTCAATGTTATCTCAGAATTAAAAAGTAGTAATCCAAGTCAAGTTTGTTGACTGTGCATCTTGAGCAGTTTGGTGGCCCTTAACCCTTAACCAGGGGCGGTTCTAGGACCAGACCTTTAGGGGGGCTCAGCCCCTAATGAGAATAGGACACGGATACAGTGCCTTGCAAAAGTGTTAAACATAATATATTTATTGTTAAACAATAAATGTACCTTTGTATTCAATTATAATTAAATTATCTTTATTGAGAAAATATGTCTTGTATTTATTCATATTGTACATACTGTACTGCAAAGTAACTTATCTGTCATACTGTTTAACTGTGTTAGTGTTGCCGCATTATCCTGATCATTATAGCACTAAATAGGAACAACCAAAGGTCTTCTATATCATTTAAAACAAATACCATGATGACTAGACCTTGGTTAGGTGTTCTTATAATGGATGTAAGTATGGTGAACAGCAAGCAAATATTGATTATATGTCAGTTACTGCCTTTTGCCTTTGCACGACTCCTTGTTTTTGGCACATGATACAAAGGCAGAGTACAGTAACTGCCAAACAAGGGTCAAAGGTCAATTTTGAGCTCAAGATTTTTTGCATACAAACATTTCTTCATTATAGCAACTAGTTGTCAAATTTTGGGAGTCCTACCTATAATACTTTTGTCTGGACAAAACAGTTTCACACTCTAGCGAGTTAAGGTCTTTTGCCTTTGCAGGGCAGTGTGTGAGCGGCCACTCCTGATGAATTTCAACCTTTGACCATCACTGGCCGCCACTGGAAGCCACACAGATATTGTTTCTGCATCAATTACTATGATGTGTGACACAATGAATGTTTATTATAAAGGTTTCTATCAGCCTGAAAACTAGGGATGCACCAATCCGACTTTTTCAGTCCCGATACCGATGCCTGGGCTTTGTGTATCTGTCGATACCGATCCGATACCGTTGGTGAATTAATAATACACTGTATACCTTCCACCTTATACCTTCCTTGCACCATGTGGAAGAGACATCAGTAAAGAGACATTTAAATAGATGTAACATCACACTGTGTCAGTTTGTTCAAAGGAGTCACACCCTCTTTATTGACTTGGTGAACAAAGAAAATGTCAGTTGTAAAAGCATCAAGTGAAAGACAACTGCTCGTTTCTCTGTGACGAAGCTGTTTTAGTGAGGAAAGTAGAAAGGACAGAGACTGATTGACTCTAAACATGAACTATAGACGTTGTGGTGTTTCAGGAGGAAAAGGGCCTCAGTTATAATCTCATATCAGTTTCACATTTTATCCGTCAGCTTTCTATGATAACCTGAAATGAAGACAGGAAGAAAAGACTTGGTTCATGTTAGTTTATTCATCATGTTAACCTTCAGTTTGTTCACACATCCCATCAGTAAAGTGTCCAGTGGTTTCACGTACAGATTCACGTCCTCCACACAATCAGTTTGTTTGAATCTCAGCTACGTAAAAGAAAATAATGAATGATCTCCTGATTGATTATCAACAGGATGAACAGATATATGTGATTATATATTTCTTTACAAATTTCTACAAAGAGAACAAAGTTTGGAGGATAAAGGACATCTGGAGCTTTCTCTCTTCAGACCCATGCAGTGGAAGAGAAACAACATAAAAATACGTCAATACAAAAATATTAATCAAACATTTAGAGAGCACAGAGAAGTTTATATTTTAAGTTCATGGCTAAACAGACACAGGAATGAGCGCCACCTAAATAAACTTAAATTATTTACACTACAACTAATGACAAGATGTCAATGTACAGTACATCCCATAATTATTGATTGACAGCTGATCTCTATGCAGTGAATACTCAGGCCTCAGCAACAAACATGAGACAAAATCAGAGTTAAAACACAACATTTAACCCTTAAATGACTTCTTTCTATTTCAGTTCACACAACTCAGCAGTGTCTTCATAATATTTGAACCAAAGTCCAGCATAGAGCGGCTGAGTGAATGTGGTCTGGACTCTGTGGAGGAGAGTCATGGTTTCAGAGACGCTGTAGAAGGACAGAAGACCTGCACTGTGATCCAGGTACACTCCTATTCTGGAGGACAAAGGACATGAGACGGGAGTTTGGACATTGTTGTACAAAAAGTAATAACTCATGTTGCCGTAATATAACGCCCAAGATTTATCATTTCCCCCGAAGACACATTCACTTGACCTCCCTGCTCTGCTGATATTCTTGTACGCGACTGCTAGATTAACTTCTCTCCTTCTCGTCTACACCTCCCAGTAACAATGTCCAGTCAGACTCTCTCTACTCAGGACCTGCCACAGATCAGTGAATCTGTCTGGGTGACTAGAATAAGGCTGTTGTTCAACCGTTACTTTTGCTTTTCTGTTCCCCTCAGATAATAACAGATATTTGTTTGCCGTGTTTGGATCCAGAGTGATTTCACGTGAATATTTTAAGAATTCAGCTCTGGTCTTGGGCTCTGGTGGTGGCAGTGAAACGTCCACTTCAGACACTTTCAGAGAGACTTCTTTCTCTCTGTCCTGGATTCTCTGCTGGATGTTTTGTTGTCTCCCCTGGAGCTGTCTCTGCCTCACAGCCATTTTAGGTGCAGCTGAGACTGTGTCCTGGCCTTTATGTTTGTCCAGAGAGCAGATGTTCTCCTGGAGATTCTTAGAGGGCTCCACCAGCTTGTGTTTCTTTAACGGAGCTGCGTCATAATGAAGCTGAAGGTGTTGATCACAGAAAGCAGCCAGACATTGCAGACAGGACTTGAGTGCTTTCAGTTTCCTCCCAGTGCAGACATCACAGGCCACATCTTCAGGTCCAGCATAGCAGTGATCAGCAGGAGCAGCTTGGAGTCCAGTCTTCTTCAGTTCCTCCACTAAATCTGCTAACATGGTGTTTTTTACCAGGACAGGCCTCGGTGTGAATGTCTTCCTGCACTGAGGACAGCTGTAGCTGTACTTACGATCCTCCTCATCCCAATGGCGGTTAATACAGTTCATGCAGTAGTTGTGTCCACAGGGAATAGTCACCGGATCCTTCAGTGGATCCCGACAGATCGAACAAGAAATTTTTTCCTGCTGCAGCTGAACTCTCCTCTGCGCCATTTCACCTCTCTGTGATGCCTGTCTGACTGTGACTTATCTGTGACTGTCTTATCAAGGGTTTGTGTTTAAGGCGTGGCTAGATTGTTGTCACACAACACAGGGAGGGGTGATCAAGCTTTTCTACATTCCAGGACGAAGTACCTACAGTACTTTGTAGCCTGGGAAAACCCTGACGAATTTCCGGCAAATTTGAGATTTGCTCTGCAGGTCAGTCTGGCCAAGAGCCCAATCAAGCCCATTTCCAATTTCTCCAAATCGAGGCACCAATCACAACCGTTGAGGCGGGCTTTACACCAATCACAACCATTGAGGCGGGCTTTACACCAATCACAACCATTGAGGCGGGCTTTACACCAATCACAACCTTTGAGGCGGGCTTTACACCAATCACCACGACTGAGGCGGGCTTTACACCAATCACCACGACTGAGGCGGGCTTTACACCAATCACCACGACTGAGGCGGGCTTTACACCAATCACCACGACTGAGGCGGGCTTTACACCAATCACCACGACTGAGGCGGGCTTTACACGATGACGATAGCGCAGCGAGGGTGAGCAGCTTCTTGTTTACATTCAACATGGCGGCCACCGAAGCGCAGCAACCCGTTGATGCTGCTGTCGCTGCTACGTCACCCTGATCGTTGGTCTGATTGGGTGAAGGACTATCCAATGCACCCAGAGGCATTTGAGCGGCGTCCGTTGGTGACGCCCCTTTGGAAATGGGCTGTGAATGAAGCTTCCCCAGACCCTTCTCAGTTACAACTGAGAAGGGTCTGGTGTCAACCAGGCTAAGTACCTTGAGTTTAAACTTTGATTTTCTCATTGAAAATGACGCCTGAGTTAAAACCTGCTCCACATCTAAAAACATGAAGTTTAACTTAACTTTTTTTTTGCCAGCCTTTGAGCCAGGCCATCACAAATGGGGGTCCTGGGTTCAAACCCTATTTGTTACAGTCTGGCTCAAGGCTAGCAACAAAGGGGGAGGGCACACACAGATATATAAATCACAATTCCTATGCCATTATTGGCGTGTTATCAAGACATACTCGCTTTTTAGCGTGTTTATCAACGCCGTTTGGCCTCCATTGACTTACATTACCTTGCGATTGCGTGTGAATTTACGCCGTAGAGAGTAGTATGAAAGGGCGAAAATCCGCATAGGGAGGTTGGTCGGGGGGGAGGATGGGTCAAACACAGGACTTTCACCCAGGAGACCGGGGATCGTGTCCCGCGTGTCACGTTTCCTAAACTCAACCATAGGTTTCTTCTCATGATAACACGGCAAGTGGCGATAACACGCGGATAGCTCAAAATGCGTACAGAGAACACGCCACTTGGCTTAAGAAAGTGGGCGTGTATGTTTACGCCAAGTCATGATGTCACGTTGGATATAAGAACAAGCTTCTGACACACACCCCAAACACACTGTGGTCAACCAAAACGAAAGATACAGCAAACTACATAAAGTCAGTATAGATTTCACCATTTCATATGCTGAATTACTGTATATTTTTTTTAATCTAAAACGAAGAAGGGCAAACAGTAAAGGCCCTGGTTAGTGAGAGACACATGCCAAACTACTAGCAGGAAAAATCCTTTTTTTACATCTTTTTTTTTTTTTTTTTACATGTTCAAATAAATTACTAAATAAAAATAAAATAAAAAATAAAACATAGAATTAATTTAGACTTACAGACATTTGATATGTGGAACAATTGGACAGTTTCTAATCACAACAAATGTGCATGTGTTTGTGCAGTGAATGGAGCCTGTCAGCTGTTGCACTTCATGACATGTTGGGTTACACCCATCACCAAACTGTTTGATCTGAAGGGGAAGGAACAAGGAAATACAGAAATTACTGTAAACAGAGTGGAGCTTGATGTGTTTGACAGCAGGAGGAGGAGGAGGGAGAGTTGTCAAGCTTTTCTACATTCCAGTACGAAGAGCTGCCTGCGTAACGTAACACGAAACGTGTGCATGCTAGAAATAGAACTGACGCCTATTTTTCATGCAACATGCGAGCGTGTTTGAAGCGTTTCCAGGCAAAATAGAATACATAAATGCAGATATAAATGTAATTTAAAAAAAATAATAATAAATAATTATCCATTTTCAAACATTGCACCTGTCAATACAGAAGGAAATATAAAGACGTTGTCTTTGCTGTAATCAGATCAGTATATATTTATGTTTATGTTTATGGGAAACATACATGTGTACAGACAAGGCTAGCAGCAGCAGCAGCGCGTCAGACACGTTTCTGGTGTGCAAAGACATAGAACACGGCACGCAGCAGAAACACCATGCAGCCGCCACGAAGCAGAAACGCCATGCAGCCGCCACGCAGCAGAAACGCCATGCAGCCGCCACGCAGCCGCCACGCAGCTGCCACGCAGCAGAAACGCCATACAGCCGCCACGCAGCTGCCACGCAGCAGAAACGCCATGCTGCCGCCACGCAGCTGCCACGCAGCAGAAACGCCATGCAGCCGCCACGCAGCCGCCACGCAGCAGAAACGCCATGCAGCCGCCACGCAGCTGCCACGCAGCAGAAACGCCATGCAGCCGCCACGCAGCAGAAACGCCATGCAGCCGCCACGCAGCTGCCACGCAGCAGAAACGATCTTTATACAAATTTATTTTATGTTCATATACACAAAAAAGATACACAATAAGTGACATTCAGGACAAAGAGCCAAATGGATTAATTGTTCAACTCCAAATGGGTTTTATGACTTAATGCTGCTGCAAATACAAAAACTGTTTTTGAAGTATAAATACATTTTTTTCCCTCTGTTTTCGAAATGAAACTCCAGGAAGTTTTAGGGCTCAACCGTCGAACGCCTCAGCCCTTTCAGTTCACGTGAGATTTAGGTTTTTGTCTTGGCTCAGGTGCCCAGTGTGGAGGTGAACCTAAGCGAAGGGCCCGGCGACGGGCTCGGAGATGTTGGTGGCGTGCATGTCGCGTGTCATGTTGGACTTCTCTTTGAGTTTGGCCTGCAGCAGCGTGTGCTCGACCACGCCGATCCTCACGTCCATCTGGACGATCTCCTGCTTCAGCTTGGTCAGACTCTGCTTGATCTTCACCACCGGAGCTGAGGGACGAATGCAGACAGACGGTCAGTACTAAATACAGATACAGTTCATTTATTCACGCTAAACGTAGTTCAATGCAGTAGGCTGTGAGAAAGTGAAAATGGAACTGGTGAGCAGAAAAAGTGTAGTTTGGCAGTACTTTCAGTCAAAAGAAGGCCATTCAAGTCCAGCTACATGTTCAATCTGTAATGCTGATTAGTCTGGTGGTGGCGAGGACCCTAAACTATACACAACATCACCGCTGTTACAACATCTGGTATGAAACATCTGAAAGAATACGAGTTGTGATGAAGGAATCTACAGACAGCAGCCAGAATGCAGCAACTTCAGGTACGGCAAAGGAAGGACAGTCACTGTTTACTTCATTAATGTGTTTACTGTGTTCATGGACTGAGGATGGGAGGAGGATTTGGTATTCAGTTTTGGATTTTTCAGACTATTAACCAGTGGATTCGGTATTCGGCCGAACCCCAAAAATCTGGATTCAGTGCATCCCTAACGTAGACAGAGATTCAGTCATAAGTTTCACCTCCGTCAGACATGCTGCTGCCTTTCTCCTCCATCTCCTGCTTCACCTTCTCAAGCTCCTCACTGATCTGAAACAAAGAAATAACAAATATAAGCTCACAAAGAAGCTTTGCAAGTACAAATTCAGAGCATCATTGGAGTTCATTTCATTCTGAAATACCTGAGAAAAGGATGAAATCCAGTCAGTTCTGATGCTTTGAAATGAATCCGACAGCCAGAAAAGAAATTTTGCTGATTACTCGGATCTTTAACGGTATTTATTCTCAGATTGTTTGCCTTCGTTTACTTTTCCTCCATTGACATTGTTTTGATAACTGTAATACTCAGTATACTGCGATTCTCGTATTTTCTGTTCTTCTTGCTTGCTGTTTAAAGAAAGCCTTTTCTGATTATTCAGCTTTCATTATCACTTGAATGCAGATTTAAAGGCCCAGACATTTCTTTTTGTTATTGACTAATCTATAGATTATTTTCTGGATGAAAGGATTAGTAGTTTGATCTCTAAAATATCAGAAAATGGTGAAAAATGTGGATCAGTGTTTCCCAAAAAGTCCAAGATGACGTCCTCAACTGTCTTGTTTTGTCCACAACTCAAAGATATTCAGTTTACTGTCACAGAGGAGAGAAGAAACTAGAACATTAGAACAACATCGTTTCTCATAGTTGACAACTAATCGATCAATCTCTGCAGCTCTATTACTGACTGCATATAACTTTAAACTATATTCATATTATCAGTATGACTGAATAAAAATGTGTTATGTGTGTTTGTCATCTTGTTTTCCTGTTTGCATCCATCACAGATTGTACCTCTAAATGTAATGCATACAATCTCAGTGGTAGAAAGCAACAGAGTACATTTACTCAAGTACTGCACTAAAGTACAGATCTAAAAGGTGCTTGTGCACTAAATTGTGCTTCAGGAAGTTCACCTGTCAACTACGAACAGATGAGAAGGTGGAAAATAAGAGGAAACCCAAAGACGGAGAGCTTTATCAGCAGCGGAAGCATCTTCTGTTCAAAATGTTTCAAAATAAGAGAAGACCCTCGTCTGGCTATCAGCAGACCAAGCTCAATCTTTTAAGATTGAACATTAGTCTGGGGAGTCTGCTCTGTATTTTCTACTTCACAAGAGGCGTGATCAACGGGCATAGTTCAAATGACTCTGGGCGCAACTGGATAATCCTTCAACCAATCAGACCAACGATCTGGGTGACGTAGCAGCGACAGCGGCATCAACCGGTTGCTGTGCTTCGGTGGCCGTCATGTTGAATGTAAACAAGAAGCTGCTTGGTCGCTTCTCTATCGTCATCGTGTTAAACCAGCCAATAGCGCGCCAGGAGGATAAGCCAGTTTGTGATTGGTTCCCGCAGATTTGTAATGGAAGCTGGATAGAAAGATCTACAGGTTTCCAGTCTGAGCTGCAGGGAGAAATCAAATCACCGGCAGATCGGGCTGGGTTTACGCCGTATAAGAAGACCCTCTAAAGATGTGTCAAACTCTTGGAGATCTTTCTCCACATGGACTTGACTGTAGAGTGATATCAGAACGTGTGATGTGTTCACTGACCTCTGCCAGGACTCTGGTCCTCTCAGTCACCCCTCCACTGGCCTGCTGGTAGCGCTCCTTTGCCTGGTGGAGAACACAGGTTTGTTACCAGCTTTCTGTGTCGACCTAAAGCCCGTTTAGACCAAAGATTTGCCACGAGACAAGCTTACACTTCCAACTAGTTGCAACGTGCGGGTCTGCAACGTTCTGAAACCAATGTGCCGAGAAGAGACGATGTATCATTTTCATAGCAACGACTCACTGTACTTTCATTCTAACTTCAGACTTTCAGGCTTTTTGTAGCTGAATATATTACTTGTAGCGTCTTAAAATATGAATAAGGATAGTGATAGTGAGAAACTTGTTACAGTTGCATTTCTAGTAGAGATAAAATGGAGAAAACTACTTTTTATTTAATTTTTCTGCTTTGTTCTAACGCCGCTCCCTCTCCTCAGTCACTCTCTAGCTCGCTCCGCCACATACCGTGCTCGCAGCGCTCATTGAGCCTCCGTCTAAAACTCTGCCATTTTCACCAGACAGTTGGTAACATACAAATAAAATGGATTATGGATAATTTTATTTCTATAGTTTATTGCTGACTTCTCTATTGGCTGTTGAAACAGGAGACGTCTCTTACGTCCTAAAACCAGCCTCTGGAGACTCGACCAGCTGACTTCTCTATTGGCTGTTGAAACAGGAGACGTCTCTTACGTTCTGAAACCAGCCTCTGGAGACTCGACCAGCTGACTTCTCTATTGGCTGTTGAAACAGGAGACGTCTCTTACGTTCTGAAACCAGCCTCTGGAGACTCGACCAGCTGACTTCTCTATTGGCTGTTGAAACAGGAGACGTCTCTTACGTTCTGAAACCAGCCTCTGGAGACTCGACCAGCTGACTTCTCTATTGGCTGTTGAAACAGGAGACGTCTCTTACGTTCTGAAACCAGCCTCTGGAGACTCCACCAGCTGAGTCGCAGCGTCACCATCAGCTGGTTTGAGTCGAGCTGAGACGGGCCGGTTCAGACCGTGGAAACTTTTACCTGTCATGTTCGAATACGGTTTTGTCTCGTTGCGGATCTTTGGTCTGAACTGGGCTTAACACAAAACACAAGTATTTATATTTCAACAACATGTATTTCCTGTTTTCACTGTTTCCTAAAACCTAAAAAAACCCTTGAGCTGGAAGTTATCACATTGCAGTTTTGGTGTTCACCTCGCTGAGCTTGGCCTGAGCGCTGCGGTACTCCTGGATCAGATGCTCCAGCTGGTTGTTGATGTATTTCTCTCTGCTGCCCACCTTCTCCAGAGTCTTACCGATGTCCTCCTGCAGTTTGTCCAGGTAGCTCTGCAGAGACATGAGAGGAAACAGCACACAACTGAAGATTAGAAAGGATGTTTTCAATGTTGTTAGAGGAGAATACTGCTGGCGTTTTTCACTCTCAGTCCATTAATTTCTTTCTATGTTTACATGTCTGCTGTATTGCAGGAGACTTAAGTGTTCGGTAAAAACAAGCCATTTCTAAAGGGATTATATCCTGGAAGAGACGGAAGAAATTCATTTTTCTGAGGGTGTCATGTTAAAGGTCCCACGGCATGAAAATTTCACTTCATGAGGTTTTTTAACATGGGGAGGCTGTCAGTCCGACTACCTTTTCTATCGAAGGTCGGCCGTCGGGTTGGTGTGTCAGAGTATTTACAGAAAGTACAGAAAATGAGCTAGATGAGGCGGATGCTTTACACTGCAACGTTACAAAAAACCTATGGGGTTGTCGCTCTGGGACGGGCGAGTCTAATGCTGGGAGGGAAAAAATTACAGTATACACACTACAAATAACTAGACTACACCACTGAGTGTATTCATAGTGTTTTATAAGTAGTAGTACTGCGGTATCTTGCCGTATCAGTTGTTGATGAAGTAAAGAAGGAGTCACACAGCAGAGGCTCGTTGTAGTGAAGGTAAATATTAAAAAGGGTGCAGACGTTATTGGATGTAGATTGTCAGTAATTAAATAAAGAGACAGCAGGTGGAGCCAGACCCACACAGACAGACTTCAGTTAAGGACAGACTGCGGGTGAATAGGGAAATATTTTAGCTAATAGATATCAGCATTACATTTTTTGTAAATGTTATGCTGAAATATGCAAATGAGGCATTATCTTATTAAATATGTGCTAATATATTTATATATAATATTGTGGGAGTGCGGCACAAACAAGACAGAGAAGTTAAATTCAGTTGAGTCTGTTTACTCCCACTTTTAATCCACAGCTTACAGCTTCAGGTTACACTTCCAGGTTACACAGCGTACGCTCACAAACCACACAGCCTGAAATAGTGTCCCAACAACGCCCCCTCGTCCCAGTGAGCTCCTTATTTAAAGGAGCCGCAGTCTCCAGTGAATGTCTCTATATTGTATATTGGTCACCACAATAAGTGCGTAAAACTTCCAGAACAGAAATGTAAACATTGGATAAAGCCAGGTTCAGAACACTGTCAACAGCCATAAAAAACTAATATTTTCTTCAAGTTTTTATGATTAAAATGTTGTATGAATCAGGCTGGGAGTGATATCTGAACTAACCCCTGTGTGAAAAGCTTCAGAACATAGATAGGAATGAAAGTGGAAAGTTTGGTGTGTGTACGTTTTACTGAAGTTGAGATTTTGAAAGATGTGGATTGTAAAATTCAAACATTTTAAAGACTCTACGGGTGAATAAGGTAAACATTTAAATAACAGATATCATCATAAAACTTCCCTGGTTGATTATAGACATTAAGTATTAAAAGTTCTCCAAAATGTTTCATGTTTAAATATGCAAATTAAGCATCACCTACTGCTAACTTTAGGTGAATTTAGGAGAAATCTACAGACACAAATAGACAAAGTGTAGTAAAATAAACACCTAAATGTGTATTTGGATGTTTTTTCCCCCCCACTAGTCGAAAATAAGACATGATATGGAAGCAAAAGTAGCCCAAAAACTCAAAATTGAAAATGTTTTTGCCTGTAGTGTCTCCCCTTAAACACTCATCACTGCTGTTATTATTAAAGCAGGTCGTTGAACGCACCTTGGCCTCTTTGAGCGAGGACTTGATCCCGTCTTTGTGTTGATGCATCTGGTCCACGTGGATCCTCCAGTCCTGCAGACCAACACACACACACACACACACACACACACACACACACACACACACACACACACACACACACACACACACACACACACACACACACACACACACACACACACACACACACACACACACACCAGTGATCAAAAACAAGTCAACAGCAGCAACAGAACAGAGAGCATGCTGGGACACTACAGCAGCTGTCTCAGTTTGTCCACAAAGTTGTCAATCCTTCAAACTGCAGATTTCAAATCTGCACAGAGACACTTGCCTGATGCTTTTTAGACATGTTCCGATACGATACCAGTATCTGCAAAGCCTCCGATACCGCCTAAAATGCTGGTATCGGCATCGTAAAGTACTGGAGTTTATGCACCGATCTGATACCACGTAATTTAGCCCCGAAGAAAATCTACTTTGAAGGAGTTTATTTATGTTCTTCCTCTGTTATGTCTCGCTGTCAAACTGGATAATAAAATAAAGTTCTGTGGCGTATTGTTTGTGTTAATTCATGTTTCACAATGATAGCATTCATATCACATCCATACAGAGATAGTAGTATACAGCTGTTATACATCATATCATCATACAGAGATAGTAGTATACAGCTGTTATACATCATATCATCATACAGAGATAGTAGTATACAGCTGTTATACATCATATCATCATACAGAGATAGTAGTATACAGCTGTTATACATCATATCATCCATACAGAGATAGTAGTATACAGCTGTTATACATCATATCATCCATACAGGGATAGTAGTATACAGCTGTTATACATCATATCATCATACAGAGATAGTAGTATACAGCTGTTATACATCATATCATCATACAGAGATAGTAGTATACAGCTGTTATACATCATATCATCATACAGAGATAGTAGTATACAGCTGTTATACATCATATCATCATACAGAGATAGTAGTATACAGCTGTTATACATCATATCATCATACAGAGATAGTAGTATACAGCTGTTATACATCATATCATCCATACAGGGATAGTAGAATACAGCTGTTATACATCATATCATCATACAGAGATAGTAGTATACAGCTGTTAAAACATAATAAAATATATGGATTTATTTAACACACTGGTGTCGGATCGGTACTCGGTATTGGTCGATACGCAAGTTCAGGAACGCAATCTCTACTGCTTTTTATCCTCACAAGAGTCTCGGTCTCCCCCTCAGTTAGCTACAGCTTCACTTCCACCCCACATCTGCTCACACTTCACATTGAAATGGACCAGATGTTATTCATCCAATGAGCTCCCACGGTTTCTCAAGCGTTTTAAAGGGGTGATAGAATGCAAAACCGATTTTACCTTGTCATAGTTGAATAACGACAGGTTGGAGGGTAAATAGGACATACATAGAACCTCAAAGTCCCATTGACACCTCTTTCCTCTGCAAATCTCACATTTTGAAACTGCCTCTGAAAACGGGCAAATCTCAACAAAGCTAAAAGTGGATGTCAACTCCTCAACTCCTCCTTATTTGGCTCTAGTCTCTAGTCTTTGTCACGCCCCAACATTTACATAGGCTACACCACTGACCTGAGGTCAGCTTAGTCTTCTGAATCTAGGTCACGCAGATCTCAGAAATTTTATACATTGTTCGTCCGCTATTTAATTGCTAAATTCACTTCTGAGACTTTTTTTATGCGAGAAATCAACTATGTAGAGGTCAATTATGTGCACAAGCTGTAGCTTTGTTAGACCTTATGGTAGCTGTAATATAAGTGACGTGACGAAATTAAAACTGTTGTGTCAAGTGTAGCTAGCTAGCTAGCCGCAATCTTTAGCTACCCATAGGATTGAAGGGACACTAGCAGCTAACGAAACCCCTCACATTCACAAAAATGTGTAAAATTGAAATCGGACAGAAGCTGTAGCTTTGTAAGACCTTAGGGTAGCTGTAATATAAGTGGCGTGACGAAATTCAAACTGTAAATATACTATAGCAGCCGGCCAGCTCCGCGGAGCCCTGAGCCCTGAGCCCCGGTAGCCCAGTAACCCAGAAACGGTTACTATTTGTCCTGGGTATGGAGCGAAGTCTTGTTAGACTGTGTGGACCTCCTGAAGTCCGACACGTCTTACCAAATTTGCAATTATCCATCAATTTTCATAAAACGGCCCATATTTGAGCTTTAAATAGTTGATTTCTCGCATAAAAAAGTCTCAGAAGTGAATTTAGTAACGCAACATTGCAGTGTCTGAAATATGAGACCTGCTGTCTCGTCTCCAATGTATCTGTATGTGGATCCTCAACCAATCAGCGCGCAGCTCATCTAAATATTCATGAGCATACCATATTTGGAAGAAAAGCTCTCATTCCAAATAGGGCCAAAACACAGGGATGCATAAGGGCCCATAAAATAGCAACCGGGCAATTTTAAGCCCAATCAATGTTACATACCCTATTAGGAGACCTTAAGGAACAGTGTGAAATCCCCTATATAATCATTCTATCACCCATTTAAGTCTGTGTAATCAATGCTCATCATTGACTCAGTGCACAAAGAAAATGCTGGTTGCAAAAAGCAACAAGTGATAGAAAAGTCTGATCGTTTCTCTGTGACAACGCTCTTTTAGTGAGAAAGTAGAAATGACTGAGTTATACTCTCATATCCGTTTCACATTCACATTTTCTCATTCAGCTTAGTTTGATAACCTGAAATGAAGTCAAAGAGAAAATACTTGGTTCATGTTAGTTTATTCATCATGTTAACCTTCAGTTTGTTCACACATCCCATCAGTAAAGTGTCCAGTGGTTTTACAAACAGATTCACGTCCTCCTGTCTCCTGATTGATTATGAACAGGATGAACAGACATATGTGATTATAGATTTCTTTACAAATGTCTACAAAGAGAACAACGTGTGGAGGATAAAGGAGGACTGGAACTTTCTCTCTTCAGACCCATGAGTGGAAGAGAAACAACATAAAAATATGTCAATACAAAAATATTAATCAAACATTTAGATGGAGCTGCAAATATAAATTAATTAAATTAAATAAATAATACATTTTGATAATCGATTTGAGTCATTTTTTTTTAATCAAACTTGTGTGATTCCAGCTTGTTAAATGTGAATATTGTTCTAGTTTCTTCTCTCCTCTGTGACGGTAAACTGAATATATTTAAGGTTGTGGACATAACATTTGAGGACGTCATCTTGGGCTTTTTTTTAAAACACTGATTCACATTTTTCACCTTTTTCTGACATTTTAGAGACCAAACAACTACTCCATTCATTAAGAAAATAACAGATTAATCGACAGTGAAAATTATCATAAGCTGCAGCCCCAGTTGGTATAGTATTTAGTATGGAATTGGGACACAGTGTTTCTGAAGAAGAAAACTAAAAAGTATTTTGTATGTGTGAACTCAAGAGTCTCCTGTGACTAATCACACGCAAATCAGCTCTCAGCGACAATCATGGAGACAAAATAAGTTTAGGAGTTAAAACACTGAATTTAACTCTTAAATGACTTCTGTCTATTTCAGTTCACAGAACTCAGCAGTGTCTAAGTAATATTTGAACCAAAGTCCAGCATAGAGCGGCTGAGTGAATGTGGTCTGGACTCTGTGGAGGAGAGTCATGGTTTCAGAGACAGAATACCTGCACTGTGATCCAGCTACACTCCTAGTCTAGAGGACTCAGGACCTGAGATGGGAGTTTAGAAATTACTGTACCAAAATGTATAACCGCATTTGTCACAATCGAACACCCAAGACTTGTCATTTTGTCCAAATCCACATTCATTTAAATCCCCTTTTCTGCTGATATTCTTGTATGCGACTGCTACATAATCTCCTCTCCCTCTCCACTCCACCTCCCAGTAACAACGTCCAGTCAGACTCTCTTTACTCAGGACCTGAGGGTTTTTAGTGAATCTGTCTGGGTGACTAGAATAAGACTGATCTTCACTCATTAATGTTGCTTTTCTGTTCCCCTTAGACAATAACAGATGTGTGTTTGCCGTGTTTGGATCCAGTGTGATTTCATGTGAATATTGTTAAGAATCCAGCTCTGGTTGTGTCAAATGTATGACTTTTTTTATGACAGACTTCGGTCTATTTCAGTTCACACAACTCAGCAGTGTCTTTGTAATAATTGAACCAAAGTCCAGCATAGAGCGGCTGAGTGAATGTGGTCTGGACTCTGTGGAGGAGAGAGTCATGGTTTCAGAGACGCTGTAGAAGGACAGAATACCTGCACTGTGATCCAGGTACACTCCTACTCTGGAGGACAAAGGACATGAGACGGGAGTTTGGACATTGTGGTACAAAAAGTAATAACTCATGTTGCCGTAATATAACGCCCAAGATTTATCATTTCCCCCGAAGACACATTCACTCGACCTCCCTGCTCTGCTGATATTGTTGTACGCGACTGCTAGATTAACTTCTCTCCTTCTCGTCTACACCTCCCAGTAACAACGTCCAGTCAGACTCTCTCTACTCAGGACCTGCCACAGATCAGTGAATCTGTCTGGGTGACTAGAATAAGGCTGTTGTTCAACTGTTACTTTTGCTTTTCTGTTCCCCCCAGATAATAACAGATATTTGTTTGCCGTGTTTGGATCCAGAGTGATTTCACGTGAATATTTTAAGAATTCAGCTCTGGTCTTGGGCTCTGGTGGTGGCAGTGAAACGTCCACTTCAGACACTTTCAGAGAGACTTCTTTCTCTCTGTCCTGGATTCTCTGCTGGATGTTTTGTTGTCTCCCCTGGAGCTGTCTCTGCCTCACAGCCATTTTAGGTGCAGCTGAGACTGTGTCCTGGCCTTTGTGTTTGTCCAGGGAGCAGAGAGAACAGATACACTGCTGATCAGTACGACAGAACATCTTCATCACCTCATCATGACGAGAGCAGATCTTCTCCTGGAGATTCTTGGAGGGCTCCACCAGCTTGTGTTTCTCAAATGCAGGGGAGTCATAATGAGGCTGAAGGTGTTTCTCACAGAAAGAGACCAGACACACCAGACAGGACTTGTGTGCTTTCAGTTTTCTCCCAGTGCAGACATCACAGGCCACATCTTCATCTCCAGCATAGCAGTGATCAGCAGGAGCAGCTTGGAGTCCAGTCTTCTTCAGCTCCTCCACTAAATCTGCTAACATGGTGTTTTTTACCAGGACAGGCCTCGGTGTGAATGTCTTCCTGCACTGAGGACAGCTGTAGCTGTACTTACGATCCTCCTCATCCCAGTGGGCTTTAATACAGTTCATGCAGTAGCTGTGTCCACAGGGAATAGTCACCGGATCCTTCAGTGGATCCAGACAAATCGAACAAGACATTTTTTCCTGCTGCAGCTGAACTCTCCTCTGCGCCATTTCACCTCTCTGTGATGCCTGTCTGACTGTGACTTATCTGTGACTGTCTTATCAAGGGTTTGTGTTTAAGGCGTGGCTAGATTGTCATCACACAACACAGGGAGGGGTGATCAAGCTTTTCTATAGTCCAGTACGAAGAGCAGTACCTTGAGTTTAAACTTAGTTTTTCTCATTGAAAACCTGCTCCACATTTAAAAACATTAAGTTTTAAAACCCTTCTCGGCTGCTCAGGTTTTGGTGATGGCTCCATATTTCTCTGACTCTTTTTCAAAGTCTGTTCAATTATCATAAACAGGTGGTCTCCAGGGATTTTTTGGTCGCATTTTGCGACCAAAATTTGAGAGTTTGCGACTGAATTTTACATCCAGTCTGAATGTGCGTGCGTCTGAACAATGAGCAAGCAAACTATTGCCTCGTTCTCCCAACCTGCGGCTAGTGTGCTAGTGCCAGAGTCTACAGTGTCACAGTCGGATGATGATTCAGAGTCAGAGGTTTGTGTTGCGAAAAAGGCCCCAACACACCATTTCCGGGAAGACTGGCTGCGAGAATTCAGCTGGTTGAGGTACTGTAAGGAGACGAACTCCATGAACTGCGAATGTTGCAGTCGCTACCCCAGAACTGCGGGGAAAAAAAACATTTGCCGACAGTGCAGGCACTTCGCAGTTTAAACACAATACACTAGTCAAACACAATCTTAGCCTGAAGCATAGAGTATGCCGTGACGTGTTAATAAATGAAAAAGCCAAGAGGCTGTAAATCAGAGCGCAGATAAGGCAGAAATGATGTTGAAATTTAACACGGCTAGGGTTGGGTACTGAGACCCGGTGCTAATACATCACCACGTCACCAGTGCCTTAACGACCGTTATCTTCCGGACCGAATAGCAATGCGGATTTCGGTGCCTCATTTCGGGGCCAATTAAATGCCTGTGCTTCTCTCTGATGCTCCAAAATGGACGTTAGAGGGAACTGAAACATCGCCGCATGTCAAGCTAGTTAACACTACACTTGGCAGCTAAAAAGTGTAAAGTGTGACTGTATTTCACTGTGTAGGATTCCAACAGCGGGACGTTCAACAGTGTGCTGCTGCTGTTGTTATCGGAAAAACTACACAGACGGTGCGTTTACTTGAAACTCGCCTCGCCAGCCTCGTGCTGCATTCAAAGTTATTGTAAAATACCCCTTTTCCCATGCAGTGGTTGTTTTTGTCGTTTAACAAGAATTTTACTGGTGAAATAAGTCATTGTTATAAGTTATAGTTATTACATTTTTAATAAACCATTTCATTTTGACCATATGGCGTTAGCAATACACAAGCTGTTCAGGCACCGGCACCGTTTTAGCACCAGTATCGGAAAAGTATCGGAAAAACTCCAACCGATGCCCAACCCTAAACACGGCCTACTTCGTTCCTACCCTTCACCAAACTCAAAGGCCAGCTCGACCTTCAATGGAAGAATGGCTTAAAACTTAACGAATCATACAACTTTTTTTATTCTGAATGTATGGTATATTTTTAAAATATTTGTAGTGTCATGACAGCGATGGTGCTGTCGGTTTACCTTCTATGCTGCATCTTCAAAAGTGCACAATAAAATGTGACACTGAATTTGAAAGAGCACATTGTAATTTCTGCATCTATTATCAAAGTATTTATTAGTAATACAGTGGAAATTAGTAGAAATGTGAATATTTGGTTAGCATGTTGATTTACGGTGTGTGCCCCTACATTTTCTGGTTGCCCCCCTAAAATTTTCAGTTGGGGGCCACTGTGCTCCTAGTTAGTCTGGAGCCCTGATAAACATATCTATAACAGTCTTTATACTATTTTGGCTGATTTTACTTTGGGTTTATAAAATACTGTTACTCTGAAATAAAGGTGCAATATGAGTCCTGCATGGTCACAACATAACAGAGCAAGCTCGCCCCTCCCCCCATGTTTCCGTAACTGTCGTGACTAAGTAACTAACTGTCACTAACCCCCACCCCCTCCCCCAACCATCTTGTCGGTGATTGGCTGGAACGTGGTTTGTTGTATTTTGGTGCCTATCCTGTGTCTCTAGTGTTAGTTTGACGGTTACGACCCCTGTGTTGTCTCCAGAGACTGGGGCTTTTTCACGGTGTGTTCAGGGGACAGGCAGCTAGCGGATCAAGGAGAGATGACTACGATTTGAGACAATCACTCTGAAACCATGCAGGAACTCGTAGTGCACCTTTAATTCAAAGTTTCTCCTTATATTTAAAACCTAAACACACTTTTTTGCCAGCCTTTGAGCCAGGCCATCACAAATGGGGTCCCGGGTTCAAACCCTATTTGTTACAGTCTGGGAGGCCACACACAGATATATAAATCAAAAGTAGTTTATTTAACTCCAACTAACTCCAACTGGGGGCATATTTCATAACATCAGAGTTTCAACCAATATCCTGTCTCTGTCACTGATTTTGTCCTTTGGCCTTTTTCAAATACTTTATAGAAATGTTGTCTGTTATATTTTAGATTGTATTAGATCAAACTATGGATTTTAACCCCTGCCTTCCAGTTAGCATTTATAAGCAGTATATAAACATTTGATAGATTCTAACAAACTACTGTTCTGCCATTGTGATCAAAGTGTTTAACTTTTTTTTTTTAAGATATAATTATTTTTTGCTTACAGACATTTGAGACCAGTGACCATGATATGTGAAACAATTGGACAGTTTCTAAATACAACAAATGTGCAATATGTTTGTGCAGTGAATGGAGCCTGTCAGCTGTTGCACGCATATGCATTGGTTTACACCCATCATCAAACGGTTTTATCTGAAGGGGAAGGAACAAGGAAATACAGAAATTACTGTAAACAGAGTGGAGATTGATGTGTTTGACAGCAGGAGGAGGAGGGAGAGTTGTCAAGCTTATCTACATTCCAGTATGAAGAATTTCCTCATTTAAAATGAAGCCTTAGTTAAAACCTGCTCTATATCTTTTTATCTCTAGTTTTTAGTTGTAAAATTCTTCTTGTATCCACAGCATTTGATGGCTCCATGTTTCTCTAACGCTTCCTCAAAGTCTGTTAAGTTTTTACTGGTTGAATACAGATGAATGACAACAGGAAGTTATACTGAGTATATTTTAATGGTAGCACCACAGAGATAGCATCACATGACCTGAGAGAAGAGTTTGGACTTTGTTGTAATAAAAGTTATATCTGTTAACAACATCCAGTCAGACTCTATCTACTCAGGAACTGACACCTTCCAGTGAATCTGTCGGGGTGACTAGGATAAGACTGATGCTTTATCAATGTTTCAAGGTTTAACATTCAGCTTTATTGCCATTATGCAATACAGAGATGGAAGGGCGAGGAGCAGCACTTTGAATTGTAACTTTGTTTCTCATTTACAATGAAGCCTCAGTTAAAATCAGGGGTGTAGCTATGACGTATGTGCATGTGTGCAGGCGAGCAGTTAAATCGTGGCTCGTTTCAAAGGTTCTTTAACCACTGTTCCTACAGTGACACGTTTACATACTTCAATCAACAATAACTATAAAATTAAACGATTTTTTGCTGTCTTCGTCTTTACTGGTTAAAGGAACGCGCAACTTATTGGGCCTTTGTCTTATTCCCCGTATCCCCCAGAGTTAGATAAGTCCATACATACCCTTCTCATCTCCGTGCGTGTTGTAACTCTGTCCGACGCACCCACAGCTAGCCTAGCTTAGCACAGATCCTGGAGGTAACCGGCTCCATCTAGCCTAGCTTAGCACAGATCCTGGAGGTAACCGGCTCCATCTAGCCTACTGCTCCCAATAAGTGACAAAATAACGCCAACATTTTGGCCAACAAAAACGAGTAAAACTGATCCTGCATTAGAGTAGAATAGAAGTTACTTTATTCATCCCTGCAGGAAAATTCAGATAATGAGTAAAGCCGGCTCAGAGAACTGATAAAAGGTGCTCAGGTGAGCGTGTACCTTGTTGTCTGTCCTGATGGTAACTTTGAGTTGCGCCAGGACTCGCTCCACCTCCAGGTTCCACTCTGCTGCATCAACCGTCGACTCAAGAATCTCGTCCGGCTTGGAGGACGATTCGGCTTCCTGTCAGAGAACAAACAACATGGCTGCAACAATATATCGGTTTTTAGCTGTGAAAACAATCAAATGACAAAATAAGCTACAAACATCAATAAGTAAAACATTAGTTTTTATGTTTAGCTGGGTGCACATTTTAACTTCTAGTTTCTCAACTTGCGCAATAAACAAAAGACTTAGGCTACGTTCAGACTGCAGGCAAAAGTGGCCCCAAATCAGATTTATTTGGGGTCAATTGACCAGGTCAGACTTCTTCAGAAGTAGTGATGGAGCAAGTCAATGGGAGGGAGAGTGAGGTGTTAGACCTAATCAGTGTATGGGGAGATACTTCAATCCAATCAAAACTAGAAGGATCATATCTCCTAAATTGAGCGTCCTGCCGTAGGAGTCTTGAGGAGAGGCGCTGACAGAGATAATCAAAAGTTGCCCTCGACATCCAAAAGTTTTGAATAAACTGCGTCTCTGTGAAGCTATTCACAACGCAGTCCCACCACTCCTGGCTTCGTCTCTGCCTCCACACAGACCTCTGTAGTGAATTTGCAGCCATAACCCCGCAAAAAGGCCAAAATAGCCACATTTGTCTCTCTCTCTCTTCATTCTTCTCCTCCTCAGCACCTGCTGACCAGTTAACAAGTAGCTTTCAGATCTACTTGTTAACTATGAACCGCAGAGGCCTCTAAGATCATCAGGGACAGGTTTGCTTGTCATCCCCAGAATCAGAACAAAAAAGGGGGAAGCTGCGTTCAGTTTCTATGCTCCACGTATCTGGAACAACCTTCCGGTAAACTACAGATCGGCACCTACGCTCAGCTCTTTTAAATCAAGGCTGAGGACCTTTCTTTTCGATACTGCTTTTGTTTAATTTTTTGCACTGCACTGTATTGGGAATTTTATTTTTTATTCCTACATTTAATCTGTTTTTGATTAACTGTTTTTAATTTTGTATGAATTGCATTTCATTTTGTATTAACTTCTAACTGTGTTTTAATGTTTTATGTAAAGCACAAGGAATTGCACCGCTGCTGAAATGTGCTTTACAAATAAAATTGCCTTGCCTTACTCATTAATGTTACGGCTGCCATTACACAAACATCTTGAAATAAAAGTGAAAATGCTTCCTTCCTCCATAACCTCCCTAACTTTAGTGCGACAGTGTGCTGCGTCTGATGTCATTGTTATTGTTCTTTTGATCATGCGGGTCGGTTCAGAAACCGCAAACAGTTCCCACTGGAATCTGATATAGGCCACATTTTAAAAGGTCATGTGAACAGCCAAACAAAAAATCAGATCTGAGCAAAAAATCCAAATTAAGCATTAAGACTTGTGGTGTGAACGTAGCCTAAAGAGATATTATGTGTTAGTTGAAAAAGAGTATGAGTAGAAAACTACACTTTGTTTTTAGTGGTGCATTTTATGTTCAATTCGTTCAATTTGTTCAATAACATTTTTTTTGAAATGATTCTCTTTGGTTTTCAAATTCAACAAGCAATGTGTTGTCTTTTAGCAGAAAGGCAGAACTAAGTACACTTTAATATCTGTTTTACCGCAAGTAACGTTGTTATCGCAACGTTAAACCAACAACACGACCGCTTCATCATCATCATCATCAAGTGTTGCAGAATTAACGATCATCAGACCCAAAGTCATTTCAAAGTCTTTGAATGCATCACAGCTGCAGGTGAACTTACAGTGTGAGTGGTTCGTAACTTCAGAGCCTCCAGGTCCATCACGTTCTCCTCCTCCTCATCAGGCTCCTCCTGAGATTACACACAACAAATACTTATGAGCTTAACAGTGAAAACACACCGGGCGCGTAAGCCGCGTAGCGCAGCTACATTTGAATAACGTCGGGCTGTAAACGGGTTCGGGCTTTTAAAAAGCTGGCAATCAAAATGTACTTGTCGGGCTCGGGCTGAATTCTGTCGGGCTCTGGCCTTGTCGGGCCGAACTTTTAAGGCCCGATTACAGCTCTAAGTAGCACGGTGCGAGACGTTTTGTTTTCTTTCCTGACAACTGACTGATTTTCGACCGAGCTTGGATGTTTAGGGCCAGAGCTTGCTCACCATGTCCACGGATTTATGATAACACACCATGTTGCGCCGTTGTTATTGTGACAGCCTAGCTACGTCTATGTGTCGCGCCCTCCACGGTCAACAGCGTTAAGAAAAACACTGACATAAACAGTATCTGTACTGTCGTATTCACACAGAGTTAATTGTAAAGTCACACACACATATATACAAACACACACAGTGCGTCTCACTATCTTTGTGGGGACCCGTCATTGACATAATGCATTCCCTAGCCCCTTACCCTAACCTTAACCATCACAACTAAATGCCTAACCTTAACCCTTACCCTCACCCTAACCATAACCTAATTCTAACCCTGATCCTAAAACCAAGTCTTAACCCTCAAACAGACCTTTAACCTTGTGGGCTGTCGGGACCCCACAAGTATACTGGACTCCCGGTTTTTGGACCCCACGGATATAGTTAAACACACACACACACACACACACACACACACACACACACACACACACACACACACACACACACACACACACACACACACACACACACGTTACGGTATTTATTTCATCCTGCAAAACGACAAGAAATAATTTAAGACCGTTGAAAACTAATTTTAACATTTTGTGAAGAAAATGTAAGACTTTTATGGCCTTATTTTTAGAATACTGAATTTAAGACTCGGGAACTTAAGCCCGCGGGAACCCTGAAGTTACGTATATTTTTTTAGGATGAGGAGAACTACGTATACAGTTGAATAAAGCTGGGCCACCTACGATCATCTCCTCCTCTACTTTGCTGAGTGTGAGCTCTGCGTCGTCCTCTAGCACGGACTCTTCTTCTGTGGTTTCTGTTGGGTAGTTTGGTCTGCGGAGAAGAGAAAGGACAGGAAGTCAAAAAAGACAGGAGCACAATCAGCTTCTCCTCGATCAAAAGACAAAAGGCAGATACGTAGGCAAAGCATATTCACTGTTCAGTATGATTTACAGTGTTTTCCCCAGGTTTGTGGAAGACGTTAGGGCTGTAACTAAGGATTATTATCACAGTTGATTAATCTCTGGATGAATGGATGAGCTGTTTGGTCTCTAAAATGGTGAAATATGTGCATCAGTGTTTCCCAAAAAGCCCAAGATGATGTCATCAATTCAAGACCTTTATCACAACATCAACTGAGCTCTAACTTTTTTTCAAGCCAAGTATCGCTGAACTAACACCTCCCCAAAGCTGAAGAATAAAATATGTTGTTACAGTCCGAAAGAGAGTCGCACCAATAACACGACAGCTGATTGGCTGCTATATAAGTTGCATGTTTGTAGTCAAAATACAGCGAATTATATTTGGACTAGCGACAGAAAGAACTACAACACCACGGAATAAAAATGAATTAGAGGTAGCGTTGCATGGACGTAGGAAAATTAAGATCTGTGTAAAATTATTCAAGACCTAGAACACAATACGTAAGCGAATTTAAGACTTTTTAAAGGCGTATAATTTATATATATTTTTTTAATTTTAGACTTTTTAAGACCCTGCGGAAACCCTGAATAAACAGATTATAAAGTTATATTATTTATATATATATAAATATATATATATATATAAATAAATATATATAAATATATCGCATATTTTTCTCATATCGTGCAGCCCTAATGTAAAGATAACATTATTTACAAAGAAACTCTGAGGGCCCTATTTTAACGATCTAAACGCACGGCGTGAATCATCTGGTGCAGGTGCGTTTAGGGCGTGTCCAAATCCACTTTTGCTATTTTGACGGCGGAAAAAAGGCTCCGTGCGCCGGGCGCATGGTTCTAAAGGGTTGTACTTAGTGTCTTCATTAATCAGAGGTGTGTTTTGGGCGTAACATGCAATCAACCAATCAGAGATCATCTCCCATTCCCTTTAAAAGCCAGGCGCGTTTGGACCTTGGAGCATTGCTATTATGATGGAGGATTTGCACCGTAATATTTTTATTTATAATCTTCTGCATGTGTGTGCTGCTGTGCGTCCCTGTGTGTGTAACAAGCATAGTGTGTGTGCGCTGTGCACGAGTCTAGGAGCATTTTAATAATGCTCTGTTAAAATAACAATGAAATGCTGCGTTATTGACTTCAGACCAGGTTGTTGTTGGTCAATGGCGCGATCACTTCCCGCTGCCTCAAGATAGCAATACGCCCAGAATGCACCTGAACACACCTCCCTGTAAGACCAGCACGCCCAGAATGCACCTGAACACACCTCCCTGTAAGACCAGCACGCCCAGAATGCACCTGAACACACCTCCCTGTAAGACCAGCACGCCCATGGGCGCAAAGATGGGCGCAGGTGCATTTGCTATTTAAACGACGTGGGAGCTGGACGGGAAATTAACAACTGTGTCGGTCTTAAACTAGCAAAGACTCTTGGGTCGGGCTTTGCGCTGCGCCGGGTGCAACATAGGGCCCTAATTTTCCCATTTCAAATTCATCTTTACAGCTAAATATCAGAATGTAAACTAAAAAAATGCCCAAATCAAAACTGTGAAGGCTTTTGAGAAGGAACGCAGCATTAGTGCATAAGGATAAAACCAAAAGAGAGCCAAGAAGGGAGACAGGAATGAGAAATGTTTGAGTACCTTCTGAAGGAGAAGCCCTTCCTCTTCAGAGCCTCTTCAGCCAGCCGGTCCAACACGAAGCAGACGTGTTCGCCTGAACCGGATTTCAGTTTGGAGGGCGGGAAGTCCACCTTAACACCCTGACAGACGCAGTGATGACACAAATGAGTCCTCAGACAATCTCAAAGCTCTGACTTTTCTTTCACTGTACAACAGCAGCTAACAACGAGGAGTCTGAGTCGACCGAGTTTAAGGTCAGGATCAAAAACACTCTGAAAATAATATTTTATTCATCGCTAACATATTTCATTCATTCGTTTTATTCACTATTCATCTGTCAAGTTACACAGCGTATGCAAGTTTCATCAGGGACAAATGTGAGACTTTTTAAACTTTTTAAGAGCTTTTCTTTTGGAGTTACAAGAAGCAGACACTCAATTATGCAAGTGAGAAGTGAAAACCAAGTGTTAGCTGTCAGAAGGAGTGTCTGTGTGACTGCGTTGATATTTGGTTTTTAAAATATCGGTTGTCTGCGTATGAAGACTTTTAAAAAGCACTTTCATGCCAGTAAGGATAAAACGTAAGTTCAAAATGAAAACTGCACACCTATCACAATAGAGCAGGGGTCTCAGACTCGCGGCCCGGGGGCCAATTGAGGCCCACAGGCTGATATTTTGTGGCCCCCCTACTTGACATCAAAGTTTAGTGTCAGTGCGTCCCGCGCGTTGTTCTGAAACGCACCTTTTTGCTGAGTCGTTGCATGTGCCGCGCTGCCACGCTTTTGTTTTATTTTTTTATCACTTATGGGCTACCATAGCTAGT
Organism: Sander lucioperca; assembly: GCF_008315115.2. Taxonomy (NCBI): domain Eukaryota; kingdom Metazoa; phylum Chordata; class Actinopteri; order Perciformes; family Percidae; genus Sander; species Sander lucioperca. The sequence continues at coordinate 26,626,825 of NC_050181.1, forward strand.
CTCGTGACTGCGGCGTTTGTTGTCAACGGTTGTCAAGCTAGCCAACCGTGAAGTACCTGGGGAAGTATAAACGTTAGTCACTTGGTTGAAACGTGTTCCAGAGTGACGGAAAATATCTGCCATCACCCAGTTCCAGTCACGTCTCTCTCAAAACGTGCCGTGAAGAGAAAGGTTGGCGACGAGCTCAGGCAATTTCAGTGAAAGTGGGAGACGGAATATTTTTTCTATCGAGCACAGGAGCACCTCTACATGTCTCATATGCACAGAGAAAGTTGCGGTGTACAAGGAATATGACATCAGACGTCATTACTCAACTAGACATGCTGAGGAGTATACAACATACCAGGGAGATGAGAGAAAGAACCGGGTCTTAAAAAATGTCTATTGAGGCAACAAGATTTATTTAAGAAAGCAAACAAAGAATACTTTTGTTGAATACTTGACGCGGCCCAGCCTGACCCACACTCTGCCTCGAGCGGCCCCCAGGTAAATTGAGTTTGAGACCCCTGCAATAGAGATTAGCTGATTACTCTTATAATGGTACTGTTACCACACTGCACATAGCTGTACATATCTGTCTATATGGTTCATACTGAATATCCATATTTATTCTGTTTTTCTTATAATCAGTTCCTCCAGAAAAACGTGATTATGCGATCGCATAATTCAATGCATAATCAGCCAAAGTCTGCATATTTATGCGGGGAGCCGCATTTTTTCAAATACGCCGCACTTTCGCCGCATGAATTGCCGATTTCCGCGCAAAATATGCGGGGCTTGAATGATTTCATAATCCCCGCATTTTCGTTGCAAAAAAGTCACATATATCTTAGCAGAAAGTTGAAAAATGTTGCGTTTACTTCACACAAGAGCAGCCATTTTCCCCTGTTGCCATGGGAACGTTAGGAAGTGACGTAATGTCGACGTGAACATCATCGAAAAGCTGCAAACCCCGCGATGAAGCCATGATGGAACCGCAGTTTTTGCAAGTTCCCGCAATTTCATCGCATAAAATTGCATAAATATCCCGCATATTCCATCGCATTTTTTAAGAAAACGTGCCGCGTAATCAAGGATTTTTGCCCCCAACAATCACAAAAAAACTCTTTTCTGCAAGGACTGTATAATAATACACTGCACATATCTATATTATTCTTACTACCATTATAATGTCACTGCTACTACATTGCACATATCTGTACATGTTGTTCATACGTTGTTCATATTACATAGCCATATGTATTCTGCTCTTATAAGGTAACTGCTAGCTAATACACTGCACATATTTATATTTAATTTATATTACTTTAAACCACCTTCTGTTAACCAACTGTACACTACTGTCTACACTGCACTATATTTCTTGTCTGTCTATCCCTGTCTATAGTTTGTATATCACATTGCACTTTTCTGCTCTTTTTGCACTTCTGGTTGGACGCAAACTGCATTTCGTTGTCTTTGTACTTGTACTCTGCACAATGACAATAATGTTGAATCTAAATCTAAAAAGTTAAATCTAATTTGTTCCTGAAAAAATAACACGACATCTGTACCACCGCCTAACCGCAAACACGTTATTCGACGTGTACTCAGACCGTTAAAGCCTTTTAAAGCCTTGTCTCTAAATAGCTTTTAGGATTTTAACGGCGTCACAAACACACAGATCTGAGAGTTAAGTAGAGCTGTAACAATTCCAAGTTTTACCGTCTGAGAAATAATTGCGATTAACAATATAATTGTCTCCTTCAGTCAAATTTAAAAACATGTATTAATGTATTACTTTTTCAAACAAAGTTTTGAGTGAATGCCAGGATACTAGTGTATAATTTCCTATAAATAAGGTTTACTGACCATGAATTCAAAAAAATAAGTGTAAAACTATAGTAATAAGTTGGTGTTAGTGGTGTTCATACGTGGTAGTGAAAGGACGTGTGAAACGGGGGAAAAAAGGGGCCAAAAACATTACAAAAAACGCCAAAAGTTTTTCAGTTTTAAGCGTCACTTACAAAAGCCCTGAGCTCTGCCAGGATGTTGGACACGGTGGCGTTGGGTTCGTCGTACTCCTGAGGCTCGGTGAACGGCCTGCCTGCCTCGTTGATGAGCCACGCCGCGATGATGGTGAACATGAAGAACTGCTCGCCCGAGTTGCACGCCAGATATGGACTGGAGACAAAGTAATGCCTGGTGGAGGGGAAACAAGACGGGAGATCAAACAGGCGGCGACAGCCAGGAAGAAGGTTGAGTAGCTTTGGTTCTTAATAACTCTTCATTCATTTGGGTCATCTTCATGGATCAAACTCTTTTCCCTTTGAGATGCCCAATTCTTTTTTATTATATTGTCCTGGCATGTGTTTTTGTTCCTCCCCCTCTGAGGATCTTTGTAACACGTGTTTAGAAAAAGTGTAAGAAAATTCCACATGAGCACGGATGACGTCAAAATTAGTCTGTTTAAAGCATATCGCACTCTTTTGTATACTGCTCCCTTACGGACTAAGTTTAAAAATGCAAGCATGCAGAAGCTTGAAGGTCCAGTGTGTAACGTGTTTAGTTGTTCATTATCAAAATCTGTGTTGCCCGTTCACAAACTTGTCCTTTTTCATGAATATTTACCTCCACCATCAATTCCAAGTATTCCTTGAAATTTTGAAATTTTACATTTGCGTTTCCATGAACTGGGGTAGAAACTCCATATTCATGCTCCATCTTGAAATACGTTAGCCGGTAAGGGACATACAGGACATACTGCTCCACCTTTCACGTTTTCACTGTCACATGATAAACGTACAGCTGCTGCTAATGCTGCTAACGGGTATCGTAGCTTCCCGGCCCCGGCAAGTTTGAAGAAGGAAACATTGAGGACCACACGTATTCAAAATCCAAATTTCAGGAACAGGAGTCTTCTTCTTCTTCGCCCAGAAAAAGAAAAAGGAGATTGAAAAGAGCAAGAGACCGGCTTTTTGAAGGTGAAGGCTACCGTAGCTGTGATACGTACTTTGAACTGCGTGGTGAGAGAGAGTTGATTCGATATATGATCTCAACGCTAGATGGGATAAATTCCCACACATTGGACCTTTAAGGTTGCTTATAATGACTGTATGAGGATACTGCTCAACAAGCCCAGGTGCTCTAGTGCAAGTCACCTGTTTGGTAATGCAGGGGTCAGCACCTTCCAGCCATTACTGAGGAGTCTTATCTACTAATTCGTTTGTCGCCTGAATGTCTCCCAGAGCAGCATTGTTTTGCTGCTGGTAAATCCTAGGTTTAGTGCCATAGGATACCAATCATCACTATGGAAACACTGGTATAAGTCTCTTTTATAGAAAGGCAGTATTGTAGTTTCTTATGTTTATCTTTCTCTTTTTAATGTATGGTGTATGTCATGTTTGTGTCTTCTGAATGGACCTTGAGTCTGGCAACAAAGCTGACGATGATGATGATGATGTTACATAAACAAAGTTTTTTTTTTAGATTACTGTAAACATATCGCACCGGTTCAACTTAAAGGAACAGTTTTTTTCTACATATAGCTATAGTGCCGTATTCCAGGTTACAGTGTGTTCCCTGGGTTTGTGGATGACTTAGGTACACATATTTGGCGGAAGAGTTTAGGGGCAAATCGTCCACGAAAATGTGTTGTTTTTCAATAATAATAAAAAATGCAATTTGACATTAATTTGGACCATTATTATTTCCATATCTGTGTCCAAAGCGTTGGAAAAGCTAGAGCAGATGGGGTCGGCCTTAGTATGTTCCCACATTTCTAAGAATTTTTTTTTTCACTGAAAGATTAGGCCCTATGTTCCCACATTTCTAAGATTTTTCTTAAAATTAGGCCCTATGTTCCCACAGCCCTATGTTCCCACATTTCTAAGATTTTTCTTAAAATTAGGCCCTATGTTCCCACAGCCCTATGTTCCCACATTTCTAAGATTTTTCTTAAAATTAGGCCCTATTTTCCCACATTTCTAAGATTGTTTTCCAAAATTAGGCCCTATGTTCCCACAGCCCTATGTTCCCACTTTTCTAGGACATTTTCAAAAATAGGTCTTGTGTTCCTACATTTCCCTTCAATTTAAGCCCTATCCTCCCACAACATTTTGAATGATGAAATTGGAAATGTGGGAACATAGGGCCTAATTTTGGAAAACAATCTTAAAATGTGGGAACATTGGGCTGTGGGAACATAGCTCCCGAGCAGATAATGAATAAATAACCAAAAACGTAAATACAAAACTTGGTAAAGAAGTCCAAAAATGGCAGTGGTGCTGCGCCTAAACCGTATAATGGCAGGGGAAAACCCTGTTATTGTGAAGTAATTTCTCACCTGGACATATTTTTCATGTTGTGTTTAGCCAGAACTTCCTCCTCATAGTTCAGCACCTTCAACTTCTCCAGCAAACACTCCATCACTACAAACAGCTGGTGCGCTGCTCCGGGACCGCGGTCCTCTTCATCTCCCCGTCTACCGTCCTCCGCCATTATCTGTCTGCCAGTCACACAACTAAATCTTTAAATAATAAAGGACTATATCAATTCCTTGGACTCATTTAGCCACCTAGCATTGAGCTAGCCCGCTAGCTTGTGAGCCGAGTTTGTTTAGCTTCCTCTCTGTTGTTAAGGCAACCAAGAGCTGACGCTAGCTGGCTATGTAGCTAACGTTAGCTGCCAGCGAAATCATGTTTAAAACTTAAATTCAGACTCGTCGTTTATCAGAGTTAAAATTTCTGTCAGTTTGAAGGATATCTACAGATCGGAAACTTAAAATGCGACACAACTGTGGTAATTGCAGCTCTTAAATCATCTAACGCGATTGGCCGTTAGCACCGTTAGCTATATTCTCAACACCAGCGTATGACGGCGAAGGCATAACCCGCCCTACTCTACCTCTGATTGGCTAGTACTCGTCGCCTTCGTTATTTGGATTGGTTAGGTTTAGGCATGAGGAGTGAGATTGGTTAGGGTACCACGGTACGCCAATAAGACGCAGAGTAAGGCAGAGTAGGGCGGGACATGCCTTCGCTACCCATAGCAACACAAATTCATTTTCCGTTGTGACCTTCGGAATAAAAGCCTTCTGGTAGTTGCTCTGCTGTGAAGCCTTCAAATTAAAAGCTCATCAACAATGCTACATTTTCAAAGTGGAGATTATCACAATTGTTATTATTTCTAAAGCTATTAGAAAATTCCCCATCCTAAAAAGGTTTTGTTTATTGAGCACCCTCATAATTAAGAGTCAGAGGCCAGAAACAAAACAAAGCAGATCCTTATGCCAAAAAAATGTTTTGTCAATCTATTTATGGTTGTAATGAATATACTACTATACTTTTGTGGGAACTATTTGGTAGGTACATTTACTTACATGTGGATGATAGCATGTATTACTTGTAATAGAGTATGTAAATATATATATATAGCCTACTGTATACATATACAGTATGTGTATACATACGTATATATACCTAAAGTTCACTTTTTTGGCCACTAGTTGGTGTTGCAAGTGGATTTTAAAATCCACTAGTCACACAGGCTTTTTACCAGCCAATTTCTGTTTTTGTTTTTTGCCTCATAAAGGTGAAATACAGGAAATGCACAAGCATCATTCTTGAACTTGTTAAGAATAGGCTACACATTTAAGTGCTGTCAAGTTATTAACTAAAATCAAAATCTCTGCAGAGGGTCCTCAACACTGCACAGAAAATCCCCGGCTGCCCTCTCCCTTCACTTCAGGATATTGCACACACCCGGCACCTTTCCAGAGCAAAAAAACATTATTAAAGACCGTTCTCAGATTGGACAGATAGTCGAGCTAGCTGTCTGGATTTACCCTGCAGAGATCTGAGGAGCAGCTAACCATAGTCCTCATGAATCCACCGGAGTTTAGAATGTCAACACATAGAAAGAGGAAGGTGACGTCCATCATCCACCCATCCATCTATCTATCCATCTATCTATCTATCTATCTATCTATCTATCTATCTATCTATCTATCTATCCATCATCCACCCATCCATCCATCTATCCATCTATCTATCTATCTATCTATCCATCATCCACCACCCATCTATCTATCTATCTATCTATCTATCTATCTATCTATCTATCTATCTATCTATCATCCACCCATCTATCTATCTATCTATCTATCTATCTATCTATCTATCTATCTATCTATCTATCCATCATCCACCCATCTATCTATCTATCTATCTATCTATCTATCTATCTATCTATCTATCTATCTATCTATCTATCTATCTATCTATCTATCTATCTATCTATCTATCTATCCATCCATCCACCCACCCACCCACCCACCTATCTATCTATCTATCTATCTATCTATCTATCTATCTATCTATCTATCTATCTATCTATCTTTTATCTTAAACCCAAGGAAATGGCAGACTTGGTTGAAACAGAAAGAACAGTGGCAAAAAACAATCATACAATTGTCATTGGCTTGTGTAATTCCAGGCCCTGTCACTACTACGACATACATACAGGCTCTAGATGCTTTATAATAACAAATAAAAAGTGGTGTTTTGTGCTTCATTTTGCTTTGTGTTGCAGATATGTAAAGGCTGATGAAACACATTCTCCTTTTAAACTGTTAGTTGTAATCAATGCTCATGTATCTCATCTCTTCCATACATTATATATATTCAACCTCAACACAACCCTGTTACCCTATCCAGTGAAGCATGCATGATACACAGTCTCAGTGTTAGTGTGAATTTGTATGTGTGAATAATTCATACCTCCACCCCTCCTGCGGTGCAGCAGGCAGTGGAGGGAGGGGGGTGTTTGTTTAATCTGCATGCTGCTCCCTGTCTGCCTGTCTGTGAGACTGAGCACTCAGGTGGAGCTTCCTGGTGACTGGGTTTGATCGACAGGCCTGCTGACTGCCTGCTGCACCGCTGATGACGCTCAGCGGGACGCTTCCAGCGACAGCCTCGACTCACCACTGCCTCAGCTGAGAGATGTGATCATACAAACACAACAAGGAGGTGTGATACAAACATATAAAAGGAATATTCAGACATTTGGGGGGAATATGTTCCCCACAGTCAGATGTTTCTGAAGCTGTGTGTCCGGTAACGCATTCTCACGGAGTTTGTTTGATATCGTATGAAAACTTATGCACAACAATTCGTATGATATGATGAAAGGACCGGTCACATTACCGTGACCTGTCGGCCATTTCAGCAGCCGTTGCTAGTTGAATTTGGTCGACCAAAGGTGACTGTCAAGCAGCAGACCTTCCTCCACAGCGCTGTGGAGAAAGGTCTGGCTAGTCCACATAGCATTCTGGGATGGGAGAAAAACGTCATTTGGTTTATTTGCATTTGTTTAAACCAATCACAATCGTCTTGGGCGGTGCTAAGCTCTGGACGGAGCAATGTTGCTCTGCAAATACAACCCGTTCTCACTCCTAACTCGTAAAATACGGACATTTGGACAGTGGCTGTCGATGAAAAAAGCGCCCTTCAGCGTGTTTGTATAACGTACCGGGGAGAGCAGCAGCTACACGGGGTTTAGCGAGTAGTATGTAAGGCCGAAATTCCGCGTAGGGAGGTTGGTTGGGGTGGTGGATGGGCCAAGCCCAGGACTTTCACCCAGGAGACTGGGGATCGTGTCCCGCCCGTCACGTTTCCTCAAGTCACTTTCTTCTTTAACCGTCCCGTTATTCCCGCGTGTCACGGAAACGTAAGCCCACCCACGACCTTTTCCTTAACCTAACTGCGTCAAAAGGGACGCCAATAGTCCCGACTAAGCGCGTTTAGTTAAAGCGCTAAAGGAGACTTTTAGCATCAATAACAACGACAAAGGCACCTGACCAAGCGTCCGTATTTTACGAGATGGGAGTGAGAATCTGTTGGCAAATAACCTCAGGAAGGAACTTGTTTTGGTGGAACATGTGTACGTTCAAAAGTAGTTTTAGTCATGCAACATAAACTCAGATTGGACAGATAGTCTAGCTAGCTGTCTGGATTTACCCTGCAGAGATCTGAGGAGCAGTTAACCATAGTCCTCAGAAATCCACCGGAGTTTGAGGAAGACGGACGGACATCCGGCGGAATTTCCGGCAGCACCTGAACAATCCTGTAAATGAAATGTTGTCAATATAGACTAAGTTTAGGCACCAAAACGATTAGTTAAGATAAGAAAAAATGGTTTGGATTAAAACACTCCCAGGACATGGACACGCCATTCCTGGCTTAAAGTCTTGTGGGTTTCCCCGGGGCCGCTCTCTAGTTTACGAACAATTTTATCCGCGATGTGTAACGTTACCGTCGGCCGCAGCCTGAAGTAGCGACCTGGACAGTGAACAGGATGTGAGATAACGTGATTCGCTGTGAAACAAAGTCAGTCCAGAGGGGAAGTATAACTTACTTCCTGCAGCTTGTGTGTGTTAGCGCCATCCTGTGGTGTTCAGAGGACGAAGCACTAAAGCACCTCACAGTGTTGGAAATAACAGATTCACATTTACTTTTTGTTTTAATGTAGCGCATTCATTTAGAACAGTAAACAGTCAGTTTCACCGGAACTCCTTTAGTAGGTGTCCTATATTTTTTATGGACACCCTGCAGCCAATCAGAATCGAGTATTCACCCAGACCACGGTATAATGTGTAATAACCTTATAACCTACCATATTTTCAACATGTTACACATTCTACATTTCTAGGCAAAAACAGGTTAAACCCTCTACATGCATGCATCACGTTGTCGCATGGATTTAACGATGAGATGTGACAGATCCTTCCACCTACAGTACAACATTACACTCATTATAGTCTGCAGCTGCAGACACACATGTACTGGGCAGATGGTTCATCACAAAGTAGTTCCAGCTAAAGAAAAAATGAATGAAAAAAAAACACTGATATATAAATGAAGACATGTTAAAAGATAAATGAATGTTGAAAGATTTACATGTTTTTTTTTTTCTGTCATTATGGAGGCACCGAGAGAATCTGGCCCAGATAATTGGACACTAAAAATGCACATTTTGGCTCACATCTGCCTTTCCCATCCGAACAAGCCATTTGATTAATTGTCATGAAAACTATCATCTAGGTGTCAACGCTCCAGCTGCAGCACATGTTGATGAATCTCCTCCAGACGCCTGCAAATCAAACACAGACCTGAGTGAGTCCTTACACCAGTGGTTCCCAACCTTTTCGGTCTGAGGTACCCCTTTACCAATTCCCAATGTATGTTTCAAATGTTTAACACTGCAGATATACCCCCTAGGGTACAAGTACCTCTGGTTGGGAATCACTGCTTTACTCAACCTGTGTAGAAAAGAAAAACTTGGCTTGTTCTCTGCTCTGGTGTGATTGCAGGCTCGGTGCAGCCAGACAGCGTGTCAGCCTGTGCTCTGGCCTTTTCTTGGCTTGCCCGCGTTGGACGGAGAGGTAATTGGGAGGAGAGGCGGCTTAACCTGAGCGAGGCGGTAATGAGTGCAGGCTGCCGGGGGGCCTCGCCTGAGGGCCAGCGGGAAACTTATCAGCCTGCTGGGCGTCATTCAAGCCGTCATTTGAGCCTTTTTGCTCAAAATAACTGCTATCTGCGAGTCATTATTTCACTGGGTACTTTCTAAAAGGGGTGGTAGGTGACGTTTTCACTGTTCTGCAGCAATAAAGGACCATGTGGGGGTTGACATGGCTTTCAGTGTAATGAGGAGGATATACAGCCCTGTGGGTTATCTCAACATGTTTGACAATAAATTACAAACTCACCGTTTACATATATTTTTAAACGGGAAATGAATCCTGGTCTACTGGGTGAAAGTCCTGTATTTGTTGGACTCATCCACCAACTCCCCGACCTGCCTCCTTACGCCAAACCTTAAATCAAGAAGCATTATGCAGAACTTGGTGCTCTTATACACTACCGGTCAAAAGTTTTTGGGTCACTTTGAAATGTCCATTCCACTCCATTCCAGACAGAATACCAGCTGAGATCAGTTGCATTGTTGTTTTAATCAGGGCAGCAGTTTTCAGATTACATTATGTGTTTACATAATTACAAAAGGGTTCCCGACTTGTAGAAAGAAGTGGCTGATCTTTAAAGCAATATCTGCATTGCCCATTATCAGCAACCATTCATCCAATGCTCCAAAGGCACATTCTGTTCATTAATCTGATATTATTTTAAAAGGCTAACTCAGAAAACACTGGAAAACCCTTTTGCAATTCTGTAAGCACATAATGTAATCTGAAAACTGCTGCCCTGGTTAAAAAAACAATGCAACTGATCTCAGCTGGTATTCTGTCTATAATGGAGTGGAATGGACATTTCTAAGTGACCCCAATCTTTTGACCGGTAGTGTACATCGTCACCTTACTTCCTGCTTTGCTCCTGTCATAATTATGACGGCTGCTAGATGGCGCCTTCACTATAAACGTCAATATGAATCATAATTGCTGCTTGAAGAACCGACTTATGGGACTGTTTTTCCGCTGATTGAAGACAGTAAAGGTCAGTAGAGATCAAAGATTGCTCATTACTCCTTTAAAAAAGCAGCAGTCAATGATTTTAATTGTTCCTGTTATGTGAGCACAGATGTGAGATTGTCTCACAGCTTCATTAGTATTCCACTTCCTCTGCCGCCTATGTCAGCGCTCCTCTCCTTAACAGACTTAACAGTTCTTTCAATAGCTGGATTTGTCATTTTTGGAACGAAAACACTCTCTTTCTTACAGCTCGATGAGTCATCGTGTTCCCGGAAAAAACCGAGTGACAAGCAAAGCGATTAGATCCCACACACTGAGAGCTCCTTTCACACACAATCTGCATTGACAAGATTTTACAGGTCTAGAGATGACGTTTCTGAGCGGAAGGACAGCTCAGCGTGTCGGCTTAGAAAAATTAAACAATATAGACTGTTTCAGTTTTAAACCATTCTTTAATTTTTTTAAAGACACACACGACTTATTATGATGCTTTGAATGGAAGCCAAGAGCTGCCGTACTTGGAATAGACCTGAGGTGTGTGTCCCGTTTGAATATAAAAGTAAACGGCGAGTTTTTTATTTTACTTTACGGAGCTAGGTCATGTTCCGCCGCGTCACGTGCGTAACCTTAAAAGTGAAGTAGGTTGGGGCGGCTGGATGGGTTATAAACAAACACAGGACTTTTTACTATGTCACGTTAAGCGTCACATGCGCAACAGGATGCGAAGTAATGTAGATTTTAACCCAAACCACTACCATTTTCTAATCTTAAAGGGGAACTATGCAATTGTTTTAGCTGAATTTACCTTAACTGAACAGCTTCGGAGTCATTGGAATGGTTATATGACTTTTTTCGAGATGAATGGTGGTCGTCTCGCTCCCCCCTAGCGCCTGTGAGCGGAAAAACCACCCTCGCAACTTTGGGCCGGCGAGCCGCCAGCCTCAGCATCAGGAAGTATGGCGTGATATCAGGTCTCGTGATGTAACAAATTGCTTCACGGCACTGCACACATCCAGGAACTGGCTAGCTATAAGAACAAGGTAGCCATGGAGTTTTTCACACTATCGTCATGGCTGAGCCGGCAAAAAAAGAAGCAGAAAGCTAGGAAAGCATTGTCGGAGGAACAGAGAAAGAGGAAATGGCAGACTGACCGAGAGAGGAGTCAGACACGAGTAAACATAGGAGCTGCGTTTTCAGAATGGCGAGAACTCAGACAAACAGAAGCCTGCAGATCTGATGCTGACCTGGCGTTCTTGCTGTTGCACTTGTAATTATCTTATCTTTATTTGTCACAGAGTTTCTTGTCAGCTTGATGTTGGCAAACGCAACTTGCTTCTGCTCCGACAGCGTTCTAAGGCCATTGTAGGACCCGGGAGAGAAGGGTAATATTTCGAGAAAAACCTTAGTGGACATGGCTCCATGCGTTCGCCGGCTTCTTTGAAAACAAATGCACACGACCAGAGGGAGAAGATGGGAGGGGGGAGAGTCGCCAACGAGTTTTTAAACAGTGTTGCCAAATATCTATTCTGAAGCTGTAAGGGGAGCTCTATAGAGAAACCTGCCAGCAGAAAGAGAGAAAACAGCGAAGAAATTGCCAAAACGCATAGCGCCCCTTTAACTAAGCAGTTTTGTTGCCTACACATAACCACATTAGCCTGGGAAAACCCTGACGAACTTCCAGCAAATTTGAGATTTGCTCTGCAAGTCAGTCTGGCCAAGAGCACCGTTCAAGCCCATTTCCAATTTTTCCAAATCGATGCACCAATCACAACCACTGAGGCGGGCTTTACACGATGACGATAGCGCAGCGACGGCGAGCAGCTTTTTGTTTACATTCAACATGACGGCCACCGCTTCGGCAGCAACCCGTTGATGCCGCTGTCGCTGCTATGTCACCCAGATCATTGGTCTGATTGGTTGAGGGCCTATCCAATTGCGCCCAGAGGCATTTGAGCGGCGTCTGTTGGTGACGCCCCTTTGGAAATGCGCTGTGGATGAAGCTTCCCCAGACCCACTCTCAGTTACAACTGAGAAGGGTCTGGTGTCAACCAGGCTATAAACACATTACATCGTTAACGTGTTTAAAACAGCGACATTACGTTCTCTGGTTTAGAGATGACACGCTCCTGTGGGTCGTATTCGAGGGCAGGCATATATGCATGGGCGTCAGTTTGAAATGTGCTGGGGACAGAGACGCATTCAGAAGTGCATTTTCAGAAGTGCATTTTCAGAAGTGCTGGGTACAATGACGCCTTTCATGGTTTGAAAGACGCTGTCCTGTAGCTTACTAATGTAAATGAATAAAAATGTATTCAAAAATGTGATGATGTCCGACACGTTTTATGAAGAAGAAAGCTTTGACAAAGTAACAAGTTCCATTTGGCAAACACGTGCCACCCACCCTTTCCCCAACTTAGAACGTATCCCAACGTTACAGTTGTTGCAGGGTTGTGAACACTCAATGGTGTTTTAAGCCCCCAATGTCTCCTTCCAGGCAGCGCTGCCTGGAAGGAGACATTGGGGGCTTAAAACGCAGATAAACGTTGTGAACAGAGGAGCGTGCAGCCAGCGCAGCAGCAGAACGGCTGTGTCTGCGCCTGCCCTGTGGGGATAGAGATTTTTGTGGATTTGTTGGCATCTGTCGCTCAAGAATTATGTGTTACGAACTTTATTTTTTTTTACTAAATTGACCTCGAGGTTTTCAAAAAAGTGGGTACAAAATGACTCATGACGAAATCTGATAGGTACGTGTACCCACCGTCCCCACAGAAATCGACGCCTATGCACATACGACCTATATCATCGTATGGTTTGGAGGACTTGTTGTGTTCTTCCTGTGGTTGTGTGCTCAAAGTTTTCCTGTTCAATGATGGATTATTAGCAACATTCAAGCCTGTTGACAGCATTGGTATTGTTCGTATTCATGCACAATGACACATAAAGCAAACTTGCTAAAAAAGGAACTACACGCTTTTTTCAGGTAACGTTACTGTTGACGTTCAAACAGGCTGTGTGTGTGTGTTTAGAGAAATATCTTTGAGAAATATATTTGTTTTAGTTGGATATTGGATGTGAAAAGAAGCAAATGGTTCTTCTATAACATTGCACTTTAGATGTGTGTGAATTTCCCACACCAGGAGTCATTTATATAGTCCTATTTTATAGCGATCGGTTATCAAAAAATGTTCTATGCTCTATGCAAAATGTAAAATGTTCTATTAAAGAAAAGATAGAAAATAAATATTTGTGTGTGCTGTAAAGTGGTTAGAAAATATGAAATCAGGTGGCCGGGTTGGCTCAGTGGGTAGAGCAGGCGCACATATACTGAGAGGTTTATGCCTCGACGCAGAGGTCCAGGGTTCAAATCCAACCTGTGACAATTTCCTGCATGTCTTCCCCCCCTCTCTCTCTCCCCTTTCTCACATAGCAGTCCTGTCAAAAATTAAAGGTGGAAAAGCCCCCAAAAATAATATATAAAAAAAAAAAAGAGGAAATTGGAATCGGTTAAAATCAGTATCGGCAGGTCAAACTCAATGAAAAATTGGAAATTGGAATCGTCCTAGAAAATTGGAATGGGTGCATCTCTAGAAAGTATGATAAATGCTTCGAAATATCTCGTGCAAATTAAACATGTCCACCTGCTGCCTTTGTGTCGAGGCCAAAAAAACCTCCGTAAACAAACTGCAGTAAACGCTGCTTTCATCATCACTCGGTGGTTTAAATTGTTCATCTGTTCATTTAATCCGTCCTCCTGCTGGTGGAAGCTTTGACAAAGTCATTAAAACTTTCCAATCAGTGTCGGACAAATGCAGAACGGCTGTGAAAGAGCATGGTAAGTTATGGAGATTAATACCTTGAGAATGTTTTGTCCCTTCAGTATATATGGAGATGACATTAACTTGAGTTCAGTCGATTCGTTATTCCCGGCACGAGACTAAAGAGAAAACAACACACGCACACAGCTGTAATAAAAACAATAAGTCATATCTATAAGTCCTCAGAGGCAGACTCCGAACTCCCCACCAGCGTGTGTTTCCAGGTGCTGTGGAGTACTGCTGTGTAATTATGTGAAACGAGCTGTGGAAAGCCTTTAGTGTCTCCTGAGGGAGCTGTGTGAAATCTGGTAAATGCAGTGGCTTATCTAAGGTAGGGCCACGAAAGCTACGAAAAGTAAGGCACTATAATTCATATGTATTCCACATATTTATTACTCTCAGCACCACGTTGACTGCTGCTGTATAAGAGCGTGAAGATCCTTGTAGGGAGGAGGTCGGGGTGGATGTTTGACTCCTAAAAAACAGGGCTTTAAAGAGGAGGAGCAGAGTTCATCCTGAAGAAGTTAAGGAGAAAACACAAGACTTTCACCAATGAAACAGGTGTTTGTGTCTCGGGAATACTACTTAAACAGACCGGTGTTTAACCCAAACCACAATCTTTTTTTCTAATCTTAGCTAGTCATTTTGGTGTCTAAACTTAAAGGTGCAGTAGGTAAGACTTATAAAACTAACTTTCTGTCATATTTGCTGAAACTGACAAAAAAAAAATCCAGCTCCTCTAGCACCACCTACAGCCTGTAGTGCGATTTGCAAAAATCCACCACTCCAGTTCAGATGCACCAATCAGGGCCAGGGGGGCGTGTCTAACTGCGTGTCAATCACTGCTCATGCACACGCATTTATTCTCCCTTGTGGGGGGAGGGGTTTAGGAGACAGTTTTGGGCTTTAGCAGAAAGGGGGGAGGGACTGAGAAGTTGTCGATGTTCAAATGTTTTGGCTAAGTCCTGGATCTTCACAATCCTAACTACGGCACCTTTAATTGTCGTCGCCGCACGGTGGTCACCTTTTGGCAACTAAATTGAACTGCAAGGGCCGCTGAAACGACCATCACTTAACGGTGAATGTGTGTAATGTATAATAAAGGATAGAAATGATCAATGACCCACTTTTACGTGGGTGTTGATACGCAAAGGGAACTAAATGGGTTTTATATTAATTGAAAATGACAGTGGTCAAGTGATGTAACAGCATAACCACGGTAACACCCACTACCACAGCCTACTTTTGGGTAATGGAGGCGCCAGGTTTTGACAAGAAAGAAGAATATGTGGAATAAAAAGATGATATCTTTGGTTCTGCTGCATAGACTTTAAGATATTTTTTAAAAAGTGTCCATCATAAGCCGACAGTGGAGAACTCTTTAAACTCAAGGTAAACTTATTAGCTTTTTCCTGGACTTTTAACCGCTTCCTACGCTCTTAATGTAAATGTAATTCAGCTGGCATTATCTTTCTGCATCACGCTGCTGTTGACAATAAGTAGCTTTACAAATGCTATTTCAGGTAGACAGGGTTGATTTCTCCCATGCCGACATTGCAGAAATGCAGCATGTTTTTCAAACTCTCTCAGTCCCTTGTCTTCTATACTTTGACTGTGATAGCTCTTTTTTCGTGGTCTTGTAGCTGTCACAGTGGACAAAGAAGAGACCCGTACTACACCTCGACAAGCCACAGTCTTGGCTTAACACGGATGCTTTTTAAAAGAAGAAATTTCCTGGATTGTAAGTCAAACACAAAAGAACAGAATCCAGTGCAGCAAATTCACTCCCGCTCTGTGCAACGAAATGTAAATTTAAACCTGTGAGAGTGTAAATGCATGTTACGCTGCTGAAAGAAGAGCTTTGACAAGTCAATGTCAGAGCAACAGAGACCCCTCAGGAAACATCTGCAGGTTATTCAAGTGTTTCTGGCACAGACGTCAATGACAAAGTGTTCCCACACTGTAAGAGAAGATGAAGAAACGTGTTAATGAAACCGTGTGTCGTCTTCTCCTTCTCTGCACTGGAACCACCCGAGGCCGTTTCTTTTCTACAGATTGCTTGAAGAACTCAATTGTGCTCAGCTAATGCATAACAAACAGATGGAGCTGAACGCAATCGCTCCAAAGGGGCGTCTCTATCTCTTTCTCGTTGCCGCTTTCTCTGAAATAAATCAAAATTATGGTTTCTGGCATCAGTGCAGCCACGCAGGAGAAGAAACACTGCAGACAAACACAGTCATCATGTGGCTGAACGAGGGGAAATTAAGAGACGTTCCCTACCCTCGAAAAACGCCCGTAAAGCCTCCTGCACACTGGCTGCGTGGCGTGAGCGTGGCGTTTCTGTTGCGTGTCAGTTGCGTGGCGGCTGCGTGGCATTTTCTATGTCTTTGCACACCAGAAACGTGTCTGACGCGAGTGATTTGGATCACCCTTGTTTGACATATGGGGAGAGAGTTGTGGAAATTTACTGCACTCAAGCAGTAGTATACTTCATGTTAAACATAAATATATACTGATCTGATTACAGCAAAGACAACATCGGCAGTATTGACGGCAAAATAGGCTACAGAATATTTTGTTCTGTATTGACAGGTGCAATATTATTTTTTAAATTACATTTATATCTGCATTTATGTCAAAACTTCGAGACTTTCAAACATCAACATGTCATTTATTAAATGTATTCGTGTCAAAATGACATATAAACATCTTTTCTATTTTGCCTGGAAACGCTTCCAACATGCTTGCGTGTCGCCTGAAAAATAGGCGTCGGTTCTATTTCTAGCATGCATGCGAGCCGCGCCTGAGACGTGCGTGTCACGCAGGGAGTGTACAAGCTCTAACCTGTTACCATGGGAGCCGAAATAAAAACGGACACGCCACGCAGCTGACACACTCACGCCACGCAGCTGACACACTCACGCCACACAGCCAGTGTGCAGGAGGCCTTGGTCGTTTGTTCAAGCAGCAATTGCGACCTACATTTCTAGTGGCGGCGCCCATGGCGCTAGTAATTTCAACGGGAGCAAAGCAGGAAGTAAGATGTCAGGATATAAGAGCGCCAAGTTCCGTGTAAGAAGGCGAACAGGACTTTCATCCTGGGTCAAAACTAAATGGCGAGTTGTTTTTAACTTGATGGAAAAAACGGAGCTCCATCACGTTCTGCATCATGTGTGTAACCGGAAGAAAGTGAAGTCTGATTTGAACCCAAACCATCATCTTTTTCTAAACTTAACTAAGTAGTTTTGGTGCCGCACAAGATGATTGTGATTGTTTTAAAGAAATGAAAACAACCCAGAATGCATCTGTGGTGTAGCCAGACGTTACCAGAGACGGTTTAGAACCGACACGCCCCAACTCAGAGTAGTTTCCTGTATCTGTGTCCCGTGGGCTCGGCCACGGCCACGCCTCTTTAGGAGACTAGCGGCAGGTCCTGAGTGTTTGATTCCAACGGGAGACGTCAACGTGGACACAGATTATCTGCGACCCTTTCGCCCCGTAGTCACCAAAGTAAATATTGGAGCCATTCTTCAACAAGCCACATATCTCCAGAACATTCTGACACTAAAATGGCATTTCATTTTTCCCGCTATACCAACTGAGCTATCCTGGCCACGTATAAAGGATCTTTGACCTTACTCCATAGCGCTGTGGAGAACCTGAAGCATAAACACAGACAATACTTATTCTAAAGGTGCGGACACACCGAGCTGATAATCGGCCGTTGGACAGTCTGGCGAGGTCAGTGACTCGAGTCTGTTCCGTGTGTGCCGTCGTCCGTCCGAGGGGCCGTCGGCCTTCATTTTGGCTGATTTGACATGTTGAATCGGCGGGGCGGGCACTGCCGGCAGTCAGACTCAATGACCCATCTGATTGGTGGAGAGCTAACCCGGAAACGGGGAGCGGGATGAGCGTGACTAGAGTCTCTCAAAATCTGACGAAAATCTTTTAAACTGACCTTTGTTGATCTGAAATGAAGACAGATTCAGCAACTGCACGGCCTGTTTCTCTCTTAAAATGTTTTCAGAAACACGTTTCGGTGAACTATTTTAGTCCAATATGAGATCGTATTCTGAACGAGCCGCCATGACAGTCTGGCTTTGAATTTCCGGAGAAACCAGACCCACGTGACGCGTTCGTCCAATCAGCTGCCGGTTTTCATTTTTGGGCAACAATACAGATTAGCGTCGCCTGCTGTTATGGAGACGTATTACGTCTCGTCTCTTCGGTGTGTTCCGAGGCACTTTTTTGACCAACTCGGGGAGACTGATCAACCCAACTGCCTTTTCTGCCGACGGTCGGCCGTCTGGTTGGTGTGTCAGGGCCCTAAGACTACTTAGATCTTTCAGAATACTGCTCTGGAGACGTCTCTTTTGGACTCAGCTTGCAGATGATTTGATTTGATGCTCGGACCACAGAGCGTCTTTCATCGTCCCTCATCTCTACAAGGTTTATGTTGCAGCGGGTCGGTTTGATTGGACTCCTTGAGGAAATATGATCCCCTGTGTTTGTTTTAGGGCCAATAAATTTACACTTGACAAACCGCTGCGGAGTCCTCCGGCCAGACAGAAGATGAGTCCAACTGTAAATTCCCTCGGGAGCGAAGCAGAAAGATTGACATTTCATTTAGACGCCGAGGCCGGCGGAGAAGCCAATCTGCGGGACTCTGCTGACTCAGTTACGTGATTGTGTTTTGCTCTAGCCGGCATCACGTTAATTTCAGCAGCAGATGAATGAGATCAGGGGGAGATAGCGACAGAGAGGAGAGATGATTTGAGCCGCTGGGGGACACACAGTTTGAGATGCTAGTGATACGACCAGACGTCTGTGAAAAGATATGCAAGAATCAAAGGGTCAGACCTTGACGGAAAATGATAATTATAATTAGAGTTATATAAATGATAACACTCCTGCAACAGTCAGTGCTACTTTATTGTCCAATATTTAGCTAATGAAGTATGATTAAGTTATAATTTAAACAGGATCTATTCTGTAAATTCTAAGAGATTAATGACAATGATTGATTAGGTATGATTAAGAATGTTGTTTTGTCTTTTTGTGGTTTTATTTATTATGGCTTTGGGCAGGAGGCAATACGATGGAGAACACTGAGGCAGAACAGGTCGAAGAAGAAGGAATAAATCAATGTTCTAATTAACGAGAAGGAAGTCCAAACAAGCAAACAAATCCAGAGTAGAGAGAGACAGATATCGATAGGCAGGGGTTTTCCTGCCTCAGAATGGGCGTGGGGACTATGCATGGCAGTAAGCATTACTGGTCTGCATACAGAAAAGGCAATCAAAAGTGTTACCTTATTTGACAGAAATCCATGCATTTAGACTATGTTCACACTACTTTTGTAGGCAAAGTTTTGGTTCCAAAAAGTAGCCGCGGTGGAGTGAGCTAGAGAAAGAACAGAGAGAGAGAGAGAGAGAGAGAGAGAGAGAGAGAGAGAGAGAGAGAGAGAGAGAGAGAGAGAGAGAGAGAGAGAGAGAGAGAGAGAGAGAGAGAGAGAGAGAGAGAAAGAGACAGAGAGAGAGAGAGAGAGAGAGAGAGAGAGAGAGAGAGAGAGAGAGAGAGAGAGAGAGAGAGAGAGAGAGAGAGAGAGAGAGAGAGAGAGAGGGAGAGAGAGAGAGAGAGAGAGAGTGATGCAATAAGTCAAGTGGTGGAGCGAGCAACGGGCATGGCCATTGGTCGCCTGGTATACGCCTGGCTGCGTCATATAAGGAGGCATCAATTATTTTCATTTTGGCCACATACACAATATCGGCGAACGGCAACATAATGCAATTTGGTTTTACAAACCACACAGAATTTGTCCACAGTGCACTGAAGAGGAGGGAACTCATGGCCTCCTGCACATTTTGCAACAGAACTATACTCTGTCTTGACTGTCTCTCATTTGGACTTGACAAAGGTGGTCTTGACTACAGCATTGCTTCCACCAAGTTTAATGAAAATCAGGCCAGTAGTTTTCTGTAATCCTGCAGACAGACGAACAAAAATAACAGACAAACGGAACCGAAAACATAACAATTTTGGCAGAAGGTAATACAAATAAAAACACCAAAAACTGCAGCTATGTGTTTTGTGTGTGTTTGAATCCCAACATACAAGTTCATTAAGGTTTCATGATAACTTTATTTATACAAAAACAGAATGATTAACGTCTGGTGCTGCTTATAAAGTACAGGCCAAAACAACAACAACAGGTCCTCAATCAGCTGTTTCTTTTCATTGTGAAATGTTAAAACTGGACCGAGATGATTGTAAAAATGACAATGAAAAACAAAACTGAGCTGTAATCGAAAATGACAAAAAGGAGAAATATATGCAAAAGATGAAACCTTGTTCAGAGTGTATTTTTCAGAATAAGACACTGTGCTAATATATTGCAGCACTATGAATAGAGTTAAGCTGCTACAGGAGATGTGAGGAGTATCTGAACATCCTGATATAATCCTGATGAAAGCTGTAACCTCACTAAGCACTGAACTTCAAAAGAAACTATGAATATCAAGCAGCAAAACTGGACAAAAAAAGACTAAAACATTCATACGCCAAAAATCCAGCAGTGCTCAAAAAGCTTTGAAGCCGCCAACACCTCGTCTCTGACCGCCTGAAATCCATTACATTCACTTCCAGAAGAGTAATTACAGTCTAAAATAAGCTTTGTATCAGGACTAGTTATAAGGGACTGTGTTGCTATAAAGTTCATGCAAAGCTTTTATTAGTTTTATCACCGGCTGCTCAATCGGTAGCGTACCTATGTTCCCACAGCCCTATGTTCCCACATTTCTAAGATTTTCTTTCAAAATTAGGCCCTATGTTCCCACAGTTCCCACATTTCTAAGATTTTTTTCCAAAATTAGGCCCGATGTTCCCACATTTCCTTTTTCTTACATTTGTATCAGATTTGATCCCTATAACCCTAACCCCTAAACCCCAACCCTAAAAAATTTTGTGGAAGGATAGGGCTTAAATTGAAGGGAAATGTAGGAACACAAGACCTAATTTTGAAAATGTCCTAGAAATGTGGGAACACAGGGCTGTGGGACCATTGAGCTGTGGGACCATTGGGCTGAGCCCGCTCAATCATACTTAAAGCTGCACTGGACAAAGATTCGTTGTTTGGCCGAGCTTTAGTCACCAAAACCCACAACACTTTTATTTAAATGAAGTTTCCAAAGATACCTAGCCTAGAAATATAGACGCACCCTAGCGGCAGCAAATGTAATTTGCAGCCAGGGTCGTCTAGCAACTCTCCGTTGGCTTGCGAGCTGGAAAAACCAAACTATAGTCAGGCCAATCACATCGTGTATAGAGTCGGTGGGCGGGCTTAACATAATGACAGCAGAGTTTCCACGGTTCCGCTTGAATTCCCTGCTACTTGAAAACAAAGAAGATGGCTGCTGCTGCTGGTGAACAGCGGTCTTTGGAATTGGCTTTGGCCGCAACTCTGGAAGACTTGGAGTTCAGCTTTTCTTTGAGAAAAGAACAAAGAACGGCACTGAAGTCATTCTTAAAAAAGGAAGATGTGTTCAGAGTTTAAAGTTGAATCTATCAACTGGCATTGCTCTGCCTGGTTGTAGCGCTATCCTATTGCGTGCAGAGAGAATTTGAAAATCAACCGTTTATCCTGCGCCTCGGATTGAGCCCTGCCAATGGTGAGTTCCCAGACCCAACATCTGGATGTGGGTCTGGTCAGAAAAATACCAACTGTCAGGATGAATTTTGGGGGAAACGTGTTTAAAATGTATGAAGGAGACTTATTGTTTTGTCACAATTTGTTGGTGAAAAAGGCACAAAATACTGTCAGTTTTTGTTTAAGAAGTTCAATTTTAATTTTGTTATTGTTCATTTAAAAATATGTGTTTTGAAACCAGGGGACTTGAAGCAACTGCTTATCTCGCTGCCTATGTTTCTTCAGTAGTTGTGAAAAAATAAATGAAATAAAGCAACCACAGCCGCAGCTTCTGTGTGGACTGTAAATCATGTTGGTGGGACAGATACGACACTCAACGCTGACTGGATCGGGTAAAACAAAACCTTTCTAAACAAAAATCAGCTAGCACGAACACGACTTCCAGATAAATGAATGCAGTCAAACAAAATGGCAATTAAATGTGATTAACACACGTATCATTGAGGTAACTATACTGTAATGAAATGCTAATTTCGTAACTGCTAACTATATTTCCCTCCCCCCATGATAACCCTTCATCATACCTAAACGACAGGGCTAGGTCGAACACCAATGACTTCCAAAATTACATGTATACGTTCGTTTAACGTTGTGAAAAGGCCTCATGGTGGCCTTTTTTAAAGGTGGCCTATTTAACGTAACAGTTGCAGTTTTAAACACAGAGATAGCATTTTGAAACTAAACTACTTAAATGTAGGCAACACAAAATACTGGTTAGGGTTAGGAAAAAATCATAGATTGGCTTCAAATATACTGAACAAAATTATGAACGCAACACTTTTGTTTTTGCCCCCATTTTTCATGAGCTGAACTCAAAGATCTAAGACTTTTTCTAGCCTATTTCTGTTAAATGTTGTTCACAAATCTGTCTAAATCCTTTGCCGAGATAATCCATCCACCTCACAGGTGTGGCATATGAAGATGCTGATTAGACAGCGGGATTATTGCACAGGTGTGACTTAGGCTGGATAAAATAAAAGGCCACTCTAAAATGTGCAGTTTGTGTTAGGGTTAGGGTTAGGGTTAATCTGTGAAGAGAACACCTCTCCAAAATGACAGACACCATCGAATGTGAGCATTTGCCCAATCAAGTCGGTTACAATGACGAACTGCAGTCAGGTCAAGAGAGAGAGAGAGAGAGAGAGAGAGAGAGAGAGAGAGAGAGAGAGAGAGAGAGAGAGAGAGGGATGAACCCTAACCCTAACCCTAAGGGCAGGAACACTGGTCTCCTTGGTAAAAGTCTTGTTTGTTTGATCTATTCACCACCCCGACCTTCCTTCCTATGCGGATTTTGGGGCATGGGCAATTTTAGACCCTTTTTAGGGGGGCTCAAGCCCCAAAGAAAATTTCATCTCAGCCCCCCTAAAAATAACTTTTTTAATAATATATATATATATTTTTTTAATCAAATTTGGTGTTTCAAGTTAGAGTTTGCGTACTTGTCTGTTAGTGACAGAGGACAAACAATTACAGGTTCAACGGGCTTAAAGCACCTCTAACCCCGTCAAGGAAAGGGTTAACAGAAATGTAGTTTGGGCCTATTGGAGGTGGTTGTGCCAGATTCCCGCCTTTGGCTGAGTGTCTATCTGATCTGTCAGAGGAAGAACAGGAGTGCAGTTGTGAAGTTTATCGTTGGTAGTCCCCAGAGAAGAAGTTGGTAATTTCATGGTGCAGATTAGAACCTAAATTGAAACGTAAGCAACTAAATTAGCTGAATGTTAGAACATTGGGTCAAATTGGTCGTTATTACTGTGACTTATAAAGTGTCAGGTTTAGGTAAAAATTTTAGCTGACGTTGTTCAGTAGCTAGCTCAGAGATTATTGGCTAATGAAATTACTGATTTAGCATGGGGGGGGGGTTTAACACTTTTGCAAGGCATTGTATCTGTGTCACATTCTCATTAAGGGCTGAGCCCCCCTAAAGGTCTGATCCTAGAATCGCCCCTGTTTTAGGGCTCTCATAATCCGCACCATGCTTCCTCATTTGTTCCTTGGATTGCCAAGCCCGCAGGAAGAGCACTCAGCCTTGCAGCCAATTCTTTTTCCCAGTGGCCACCCGCAGTATTGCAATGAAAAATTTGCGGCCCAAAAAGGATTTTCCCCGTAGGCCACCATTGTAAAAGAAACGTCGGTAAAACTGCTGCCTGGACACCTCCAACTGCAAACAAGGCTGGTTATGACTCTTGCTATGCCATTGATTTTTTATATTTGAAAAACCTTCCCTCAAGCCGAGAAAAGCAATTTAAAAACATGTGACATCACCACAATGTCAAGTCTCTGGGCTAGCGGCTTTTCAACTTTTCTTGCACATATTCACCGGGCCGCATATCACAAAAGTAAGAAGCTTAGAAACTTTTTAGGTGTATGCCAGGCGAGGAGCTCCACTGAACTAAATATAGGAACCATTTTGGGATCCGGTATCCAGTTCATATAATACATCCGTGGTTTTCTCCTGCGATAATTATTACGGCCACCAGAGGTCGCCGCTAAACAACAAACGTAAATGGGTTGTTATAATCTACCTATACGGCCGTTATTTTGTGGAAAAGTCTGCTTCATGACCAACTTTCTGGCACTGAACTTTTCATTTAGTGCATTTATTTCACATGTAATGAATGCTGGGTAATGAAGTCCCAAATCTTAGTGGAAACTCTTCGCCTGGTGCAGCTTTAACGTCTATCTAAGCGATCACTGATGCAGCTTTTAAGCACCTCAAAGTTAACTTTATCTCCCTCCTACTATTTTGCAAACAGAAACCAGTCTGCCGTTGAATCTATGTTGGTTAATTTTGTTTACCAGGCGTCTCAGAGACCAGCTGAGTCCTGCACCGACCAAATTTCGACTCCCCAGTGTTGGCAGTATGTACAACATTATATGTACATCCAGATAAAAGATCAATTCACAAACTTCAGATCAACATTCATCATCCTTTATCAACTGTTTCTTTTCCTTCCAGCCATCTGATGTCACCATGGTGACCAATCCCAACACAACCCCGGTAACAATCTCACATCTCTGACATTTTGGGACTCACAAATTAGTCAACAAATTCTAAAACTGCGTTTGTTTCTTAGTGCATTTGAAATAAAGATTCGCACATTCATGACAAGTTGTTAAAATTATATAACTGTTGAAAATGTCAACAGACAAAATCTGACAGAGTGACTTGAACACCCTGATATAGATTTGATAAATAACCAGTTCGGATGAGTTTTTGGTGTCAGTACCGATTCTTCCGTTTGAATAAATCCTAGCGAATAAAAATAAAAATGTCCATCAATGTTGACCAATTACAGACCCTCTCTCTAAATCCTTGGCATTACTAGCTTTCAGCGGTGTCCCGCCTCCTCTTCATGTCTGATCTGACGTCTTATCTACTTCCTGTAATCCTCGTCTTCTATCCGGGTGGCACCGGCTTCCTCCACTGGCCCTTCTCTCTTGGTTTCCATCGCGACCTCGGTGTAGGCGAGCGGCTTCTCCTCGACCGGAGCGTCGATGTGGAGCTCGGCCTCAGCCTCTGCTCCGGCCTCGGCGCCCTCCTGGCCCTCGGCGACGGCTCTCTCCTTCTTTAGCTTGATGCGGAAGGTCTCTTTGTTTGGAGCTTTCTTGGCGATGTTCTCCTTTAGCCGCTCGCCGGACTGCTTCAGTCGCTCGCCAGCTTGGTGCATCTTTTCCCTCCGCTCGTTGGGCATGACCTTCTCTCCCAGGTTGTGGAACTTGGCACCCAGGTTGCCTCTGGTTTTGCTCATGTTCTCCTTGGAGAAGGCAGCCTTCAGGCTCTCTGTGCTCTTCACGACTGATTTCTTGATGCGGGCAGCCCGCGAGGGGTCGGCCTCCTCCACGCTCAGGTACTCCTCGTCGGAGGAGAGGTCTGCAGGGACGTCATAGGAGTCGGGTTCGATTTCCACCCCGTCCAGACCGGATCCTTTGGAAGACTTAGTGACGGCCACAGATGGGATCTCGGTCTCACCCTGCAGAGAGGAACAAAGAAAGGACACCAACAGTCAGGGCAACACATTAACTGGTCCAGAGAGAAACAACATTGACAGAATAAAACCATCAGACCATCATACCCAGGTATGCACCCCATTAATAGTCTGGATCAACGGAAGTACATTTCCGGGACTAAGCCTGATACACAGAGATGAAACACAGACAGAGATGAAACTCATCTGGAGAGAGAAGATGATTTAAAAAAGTTCTGCTCGATTTCTAGTTGTTTTCTTTTACACCTGCCTTATTTAGTTTGGTTGAATCACACTAGAGTTCATTTCCCAATTTGGTGCGGTGGGTTTGGGCAGGTGTGAACGCAGCAATCTCACTCTGATGCGCACCAAAAGTGGACCAAACAAGGGTACCGAGACCTCCTGGAAAAGTTGGTTTCGGTACAATTTCAAACTTACTCTGGAGTGGTTAGTTTGTTGGGAGAATGTGATCTGACCTCGAACAGACCAAACTGCTGTAAAAACAGCGCGTTTTTGGACTAAACCAGCTGCCGTACACAAACAGCGTGGTGTGAAAAGGGATCAATCGGCTAATAAGTGCTACAATGTATTATTTTTTGCCCTTGGTCTGGACCAAATGAACTGAACTACATCGTTTCGTCTGCATCTTCTGCATCTGATTTTCTCTTTAAAGATTGTATCCCACTGATTAGTTAATAAAATATCACCCTGCACATGTTGGCGTTTACTTCCATATGGACCTAACACTGTACGGGACACACAGACATGAAACCGATATCCGCCTTCTCATGTGTCTCTTCTATCCATTACGGATTAATAGTCATGTTGCTCGTTGATGCAGGTCGAGATAGAAAACATGATATTCCTCTGAGAGAGAGTCGGCAGCCTCTGAAAACACTGGCATCTTCATGAGATCAAGTTTTCCTATTTTTACAGATGAGGAGTAAGTGAGACTCGTTCAGACAGGAAGCTGCAGGCAGCAACACAAGCTGGACGCCAATAATAATGACACCATCTGGTTTTAGCTGTGGGGCGATACTTTTATTTTCAAACAGGACACAAACGACCTACGTGGGCGTTTTCCGGGGTAGGACAGTCTCTTAATTTCCCCTTGTTTAGGCAGATCTGTGATTCTGAGCGACGAGATAACTGTGTTGGTCCGCAAAGTTTGAATGCAGGACTTTAGCGTTAGTTTAGCTGAACCTTCAATGTAAATAAAGATATTGCGAGGGCTGTAAACACAGATACTTAACCCGAATATCTCAGCACAGACAAAATGCGTTATGTGTTTAGTTTCTCTATGACCCTTGGCAGGATGAGTAGCAGTCTTATTCAACCCGTTGTCACTCCCAATGCGTAAAATACGGACACTTGGTCAGTGGCTCTCAGCGTCATCCTTCAGTGTGTGTGTAGAACGCACCGGGCAGAGCAGCAGGAGACCGGGATTTGTGTCCCGTTCTTGTCCCGCATGTCACTGAAACATTTTTTGTAACTCTACCCACCATCTTTTCCTAAACCTAACTGTCCCGTTTTTGTGGCGCATGTCAGTTCAACGTACGTAAAGAGTCCTGACCAAGCATGTTTAGACATGGCGCAAAAGGGCTAGACGCGAACTTCAGTAGTACAAGGCAGGATTAGCTGGGAGACTTCTTCTAAACGAGGGCACACTTCCAACTTTGCGTGGAATACCTGCAGAACAGGGACATGGAAGTAGTTCTTTTGTAGATTATGGTGAACTAGTGTGTGTTGTAGCAGTGTTTTGTCATTGAGAACGAGCTAGCATGCTAACGGTTAGCCCCCTAGGCCCCTCGTCTCGGCTAGTGATGTAGAAAGCCGTGCAGATTTTGACCAGCTCACCAGGAGACTGAAGGCAGGACACATTCAGAAACCGTATCTCACTCAAAACAGCATGGATGGATTTTTTTCAAAGTTTGTATGCATGTGGAAGCACCAGAGACACAAAATAATCCCAGAAAAAGGGATTTTTTCATAATGTGGTCACTTTAAAGTGTTAAATCAAACTGTCTTTTCTCTCTCTCTCTCCATCTCCTCTTCTTCTATCACCACTTGACGTTATTAATACATGACTCGACCCACATTCCCTGCCGGTGTAATTGTTGTGTCACTCTCAGTGTCCGGACGCGCTCTGATGACTCCTCCCTGATTAATGAGTGTAATCGTTGCAGGTGGCCGCGGTTTAATTAGGATTAATTAGCTTTCACATCCAAAGTCACCTGTAGGGCGCAGCAGGCGGAGCAGGTCCTAGAGGAGGGTTTGTTTAAATCAGCCAACAAAGAAACATTCAGAAACATGGAGGAACAGATGACTGTCCTGCTTGGCATATATTTAAAAACCGAGGAAAAAATTAAAAAATTAGTTATGTGTCACAGTATTACCTCCACCACTCAACCTGGTTCCTTACCACAACGTAAATTTACGAATCCTACTATGGCCACGCCAATACCCGCCCTTCAATCACTACTATTGGCCAGGCATCCATGCTTACGCAAGGTAACGTAACCCCATTTGAACAGGTCCTATCCTAACCTTAACCACTCAAGATCAATGCCTAACCCCAACCAATTGAGCTGCTATTGAAGGGCGGGTATTGGCGTGGCCATAGTAGGATTCGTAAATTTGCATCGTGGTAAGGAACCAGGTTGAGTGGTGGAGGTAATACTGTGACACATAATTAATTTTTTATTTCATAATTCGTAATGATTCGTAATTTGGCTACCAGGACATTTGGCGCTTTCATACTTCCTCACCTTACTTCCTGCTTTGCTCACGTCAGAACTACTACGGCCACTAGAGGGCGCCGCCACCATAAGCGTTAATAATGGTCGTAATCGCTGCTTGAACAAACGACTTAAGGGGAGGACATTCACCAAACTCAACTCAGAGAAGGGGATGAAAAAACTGTCATCTAAAAAGTAAATAAAGCTGTCAGACAACGCAATAAAAGTACAATATTTACCTCTGAGATGTAAAAGTATAAAGGAGTAGAAAATAAAAAAATGCTTAAGTAAAGTACACTTATTTTGACCTAGGTACGACTAAAAGAACTTAGTCAGAAAGTGTCATACTGTTGACTGCTGACATGACAAATAATATTGCAGGAATATTATTTAATAACATTTCTAAATTGTTCCCCTGCAACTTGTAGAGGTGCAGGACATTATGTAAAGTCATGTAAAGGTTCTCTGTTAGCTGGCTGACCTCTTGTTTTAAACATGTTTATGCCTTTGGGAAGTGTAACTCATTAACTAAAACCTATTAACTGCACACTGTCCTCTAACGTCCAGAGTTTTGAACAGCAGCCGAGGCAGAGAGAGAGAAGCTCCGGGTGCAAACCAGCAGACATTTATCTTTTTCTTATTACCGCCCCGGCCTTCATTATTCAGCCTCTGGCGACGAGCGTCTCCAACCAACCGCCTGTTGCTTCCTGGGTAAATGACCGCAGCTGAAGCTCTATATTAGGACATGAACGGAGGCCTCAGAATAACCGACAGCACATCAGTCATGAGGAAACTCAACACTGCGACTGTCTTCTCTGCAGGCGGGATGGAGAGAAAGCCAGAGCTGCCCGGGACCAGACTGAGCTAGACCTGGACTCAGAGAACAGAAATACAAAGACAGAGGAAGTAGCTGTTGTATATTTGGAGACACGTGCCACCCTGCAGTGACTAAACCAGAGACGGTTTAGAACCGAGACGCCCCAACTCAGAGTAGTTTCCTGTATCTGTGTCCCGTGGGCTCGGCCACGGCCACGCCTCTTTAGGAGACTAGCGGCAGGTCCTGAGTGCGTTGATTCCAACGGGAGAAGTGAATGTGAACACAGATTATGAGCGAATATTTTGCAGCGTAGTCACCAAAGTAAATATTGGAGCCATTCTTCAACAAGCCACATGTCTCCAGAAAAAATCTGACACTAAAATGGCATTTTTCAGACGGACACATCAGGAGAAAATGAACTTAGTTTGGGACCTGTTTCTGTCTCAGGACCGAACTCTCACGAGATCTGGCAACACAGAAAAGCTAACGTCAGCTAATGTTGGTGAACGCCCTAACACAACTAATCTCTGTGATGATAAATATGTCTTTTAGCTGTGTAAATATCTAACGTTAGCAAAAGAACATATTAATAAATTATTCAAATATTACTTTTCATCCATCCACATGACGTTTACTACACGTTCAACCGAGGCCACGCCCCTTTAGGAGACAGGAAGTGAGGACCGTTTCATACCACTAGCGCTGCTTGTAATGCGCTATCTTTAATATAAAGGATCTTTGGTTAAACTCTGTTTGGGCATCTTTGGTTGTCCAAAGTAATTCCTGCAATCTGTCACTGAGAGACAGTCAAGCTAAAGGCAAATTTATAATAATACGTAGGCTCGAGACCGGTGTGTGTGTGTGTGTGTGTGTGTGTGTGTGATTATCTTCAGAGTGAGTAGTGACTCTAGAGTCATAGTGAGAGAAACAAAGTGTCTCCCCTGCAGCAGGAGAAGTTAACCCTCTCCTTGACTTCATGTTATTTATGGAGAAGGAGAACCAGGAAATGAGTCGGGGGGGAAATGCAACGCTACCGAGCCACGGCCAAGCGGACCAATCACAATTGTTGCGGTCTCCGTCGCCGCAATGCGTATTAC